>NC_089863.1:21451618-21454118 GCF_036373705.1 Amia ocellicauda
GGTGTGTGTGTGTGTGTGTGGGGCTGTGCAGTGACTGGTGTGGTGTGTGTGTGTGTGTGGGGCTGTGCAGTGACAGGTGTGTGTGTGTGTGTGTGTGGGGCTGCGCAGAGACTGTGTGTGTTGTGTGTGTGTGTGTGGGCTGTGCATGACTGGTGTGTGTGTGTGTGTGTGTGTGTGTGTGGGGCTGTGCAGTGACTTGGTGTGTGTGTGTGTGTGTGTGGGCTGTGCAGTGACTGGTGTGGTGTGTGTGTGTGTGTGGGGCTGTGCAGTGACTGTGTGTGTGTGTGTGTGTGTGTGGGGGCTGTGCAGTGACTGGTGTGTGTGTGTGTGTGTGTGTGGGGCTGTGCAGTGACTGGTGTGTGTGTGTGTGTGTGTGTGGGGCTGTGCAGTGACTGGTGTGTGTGTGTGTGTGTGTGTGTGGGGCTGTGCAGTGACTGTTGTGTGTGGTGTGTGTGTGTGTGTGGGGCTGTGCAGTGACTGGTGTGTGTGTGTGTGTGTGTGTGTGGGCTGTGCAGTGACTGGTGTGTGTGTGTGTGTGTGTGTGGGCTGTGCAGTGACGTGTGTGTGTGTGTGTGTGTGTGGGGCTGTGCAGTGACTGGTGTGTGTGTGTGTGTGTGTGTGTGTGGGGCTGTGCAGTGACTGTGTGTGTGTGTGTGTGTGTGTGGGGGCTGTGCAGTGACTGTGTGTGTGTGTGTGTGTGTGTGGGGCTGTGCAGTGACTGTGTGTGTGTGTGTGTGTGTGTGTGGGGCTGTGCAGTGACTGGTGTGTGTGTGTGTGTGTGTGTGTGGTGGGGCTGTGCAGTGACTGTGTGTGTGTGTGTGTGTGTGTGGGGCTGTGCAGTGACGTGTGTGTGTGTTGTGTGTGTGGGGCTGTGCAGTGACTGGTGTGTGTGTGTGTGTGTGTGTGTGTGGGGCTGTGCAGTGACTGGTGTGTGTGGGCTGTGCAGTGACTGGTGTGTGTGTGTGTGTGTGTGTGTGGGGCTGTGCAGTGACTGGTGTGTGTGTGGGCTGTGCAGTGACTGGTGTGTGTGTGTGTGTGTGTGTGTGTGGGGCTGTGCAGTGACTGGTGTGTGTGTGTGTGTGTGTGTGTGGGGCTGTGCAGTGACTGGTGTGTGTGTGTGTGTGTGTGTGTGTGGGGCTGTGCAGTGACTGGTGTGTGTGTGTGTGTGTGTGTGTGGGGCTGTGCAGTGACTGGTGTGTGTGTGTGTGTGTGTGTGGGCCTTGCAGTGACTGTGTGTGTGTGTGTGTGTGTGTGGGGGCTGTGCAGTGACTGTGTGTGTGTGTGTGTGTGTGTGTGGGGGCTGTGCAGTGACTGGTGTGTGTGTGTGTGTGTGTGGGCTGTGCAGTGACTGGTGTGTGTGTGTGTGTGTGGGGGGCTGTGCAGTGACTGGTGTGTGTGTGTGTGTGGGGGGCTGTGCAGTGACTGGTGTGTGTGTGTGTGTGTGGGGGCTGTGCAGTGACTGTGTGTGTGTGTGTGTGTGTTGGGGCTGTGCAGTGACTGGTGTGTGTGTGTGTGTGGGGCTGTGCAGTGACTGGTGTGTGTGTGTGTGTGTGGGGCTGTGCAGTGACTGGTGTGTGTGTGTGTGTGTGTGGGGCTGTGCAGTGACTGGTGTGTGTGTGTGTGTGTGTGGGGCTGTGCAGTGACTGGTGTGTGTGTGTGTGTGGGGCTGTGCAGTGACTGTGTGTGTGTGTGTGTGTGTGGGGCTGTGCAGTGACTGTGTGTGTGTGTGTGTGTGTGTGGGGCTGTGCAGTGACTGGTGTTGTGTGTGTGTGTGTGTGGGCTGTGCAGTGACTGGTGTGTGTGTGTGTGTGTGGGGCTGTGCAGTGACTGGGTGTGTGTGTGTGTGTGTGGGCTGTGCAGTGACTGTGTGTGTGTGTGTGTGTGGGGCTGTGCAGTGACTGGTGTGTGTGTGTGTGTGTGTGGGGCTGTGCAGTGACTGTGTGTGTGTGTGTGTGTGTGGGGCTGTGCAGTGACTGGTGTGTGTGTGTGTGTGTGGGGCTGTGCAGTGACTGGTGTGTGTGTTGTGTGTGTGTGTGTGGGGCTGTGCAGTGACTGGTGTGTGTGTGTGTGTGTGTGGGGCTGTGCAGTGACTGGTGTGTGTGTGTGTGTGTGTGGGGCTGTGCAGTGACTGGTGTGTGTGTGTGTGTGTGGGGCTGTGCAGTGACTGGTGTGTGTGTGTGTGTGTGTGGGCTGTGCAGTGACTGGTGTGTGTGTGTGTGTGTGTGTGTGTGTGTGTGTGTGTGTGGGGCTGTGCAGTGACTGGTGTGTGTGTGTGTGTGTGTGTGGGGCTGTGCAGTGACTGGTGTGTGTGTGTGTGTGGGCTGTGCAGTGACTGGTGTGGTGTGTGGGGCTGTGCAGTGACTGGTGTGTGTGTGTGTGTGTGTGGGGCTGTGCAGTGACTGTGTGTGTGTGTGTGTGTGTGTGGGGCTGTGCAGTGACTGGTGTGTGTGTGTGTGTGGGGCTGTGCAGTGACTGGTGTGTGTGTGTGTGTGTGGGCTGT
>NC_089863.1:21469118-21479118 GCF_036373705.1 Amia ocellicauda
ATTAATAAAAGTACATTAATACATTTTAAATGTGTGGTTAAAATAAAATAAAAAAAGCAATGCTCTGTTTTCCTGTCTTTCTCTCTGAATCCCTCTCTCCCCCTCAGACCAGCTGCGCCCATTCCTCGATGACTCGACCCCGCGCTTTGTGGAGCGTCTGTTCGAGGCAGTGGAGGAGGGGCGGAGCTCACGGCACGGCAAGGGGGGTAGTGACCGCAGCCGCAAGCGCGACCTGAAGGTGAGTCTCTCTCTCTCTCTCACTCCTGAGACCCCCCCGTCCCCCCGTCCCCCCACCTCAATCTCTCTCTCTCTGCCTCAGGAGGTGTTTGGCGAGGACTCAGAGGCGGCCCGTGAGGCCCCGGTAGGGGACGCGGGGGTGAAGAGGAAGCGGGTGCCGCGATTCGAGGAGGTGGAGGAGCCCGAGGTGTTGCCCGGCCCCCCAGCCGAGAGCCCCGGCATGCTCACTAAGATACAGGTGAGGGGCCCTCGGTGCAGACCACCGGTACCTCTCTGTGACAGGATGGGGGTGAAGTTAACACCTTCTCTCCCCCTCTCTCTCTCTCTCTCTCAGATTAAACAGATGATGGAAGCGGCGACGCGGCAGATAGAGGAGAGGAAGAAGCAGCTGAGCTTTGTTGCTCCGGCCCCCGTGGCCCCGGTGAGACACTGACACACTGTGACACTTGCAGATGCATGGATGAGGGGGACGCATTTACACACTGACCAACTGCATGACGCACAGACCAAAACACTCTGACGCAGGCTGTATCGCCGATTGACACACTGACTGACCCCCCCACACACACACACAGGCTGTACCTCTGACTGACACCCCCACACACAGGCTGTACCGCCGGCTGACACTGCCTGGCACACTGACACTAAAATCTGTGTTTCTTAATGGATTTGTTTGTTACTTGTTTATTTTTCTGTCCTCCTGTGATCATGTGTGTCACTAAAGATCGATTTTTAACCCCCCCCTCCAGCGTGTGCAGGTGCCCGCCCCGGAGCCCCCCACCCGGGGCCAGTCCATCCCCCCCTCGCAGGCGGCCACCTTCATGAACGATGCCATCGAGAAGGCGCGCAAGGCAGCCGAACTGCAAGCCCGGATCCAGTCCCAGCTGGCCCTGAAGCCGGGCATCCTGGGTGCACTGGGTGGCGCCGGCGTGGGTGGCACCAACAACCTGGTGGCCCTGGCCAACCTGCATGCCATGGGCATAGCGCCACCGTGAGTGTTGGAGGGGAACTGCAGCCTGGGGGAGAGGAGGGAGGGGAGGGTCTTGTCTGTCTGTGTCTCTGTCTGTTTCTCTCCGGACATTAACCCCCGATTCCCCACCTGGGCCCCTCAGGAAGGTGGAGCCGCGGGAGGTGTCCCGGCCCACGCCCCTGATCCTGGACGAGCTGGGCCGCACGGTGGACGCCAGCGGCCGCGAGGTGGAGCTGACCCACCGCATGCCCACCCTGAAGGCCAACATCCGGGCGGTGAAGCGCGAGCAGTTCCGCCAGCAGCTGCGCGAGCGGCCAGCTGATGAGCTGGAGGCCACCACCTACTACGACCAGCGCGTCAACCTGGCCCCCGCCCAGCGGCCACGCCGGGGCTTCAAGTTCCACGACAAGGGCCGCTTCGAGAAGATTGCCCAGCGCATCCGCACCAAGGTCAGGGGAGGAGGAGAGGAGAGGAGGGAGAGGGTGCTTTGAGGAGAAGGCGGGAGAGTTTGCTGAGAATAATACAAATCCTTTCTCTCTCTCTCTCTCTCTCTCTCTTGGTGCATCTGTCTCTCAGGCCCAGCTGGAGAAGCTGCAGACAGAGATCGCCCAGGCTGCCCGGCGCACGGGGATCCAGGCCTCCACCAAGCTGGCCCTCATTGCCCCCCGCAAGGAGCTGCGCGACGGGGACGTGCCCCACCTGGAGTGGTGGGATTGCTACATCCTGCCCTCCAACACTGAGCTGTGAGTCCGAGCGAGTGACCGTGTGTGCGCGCGTGTCGGTGTTGTTCGTGCTGAGTTCAGCACTGAGCCGCGAGTCTCACATCTCCCCTCCCTCTCTCTCTCTTTCTCTATCCCTCTCTCGCAGGACCTCCGACAGTGTTGTGCAGGATTCCGATTTATTTGGAATCACAAACCTAGTGGAGCACCCCGCCCAGATGAGCCCCCCAGGTAACCTCCCAGCACTGGCTGACGCACTGACTAGCTGGCTGACACACTGACTGGCTGACGCACTGACACTGACTGGCTGACCCCCTGTCCGTGTCTCCTCAGTGGACCTGGACCAGCCCGTGACTCTGGGCGTGTACCTGACGAAGCGGGAGCAGAAGAAGCTGCGCAGACAGACGCGCCGGGAGGCACAGAAGGAGCTGCAGGAGAAAGTGCGGCTGGGCCTCATGCCCCCCCCAGAGCCCAAGGGTACCTGAACGCACTGTACACATGCACACCAGTGCCTGAACATACTAAATACACACATACTGAACACACTGTACATATTGAACATGTATAACACATTACACACACACTGCACATATGCACACCAGTGCCTGAACACACACACCTGGGCCTGAACACACTGCACACATGCACAACAGTGCCTGAACACACACACTGCACACTGAGCACATTAAAAAAGGAACACACAGACTGGTGTGTAGACTGCTGTACCCTATAGACTGTACAGTGCAAGCTTACACATCACTCTACACCAGGGCCAGTCAATTATTTTTTGTCAAGGTCCAGATAAATAAAAATCACTCCTCCAAATGCCCCTTTCCAACACACAGTTCTGTGAATTAGTAATACCCCGTTACTTAGCCTATATTTAGTACATTCATTTGACAAAGTACAAAAAAAAGTTAAAATGTAAATATAAGTTTTAAAGCACTTTTAGCCCACTTTTAATTGTTTTAATTTGTTAAATATTATTGTAGGTTTTGACAACTGGAGACATGAATTTGTGATTGAGTCATTCAGTCGCAAAAACATAGTTCAAAATCTCCATGAAATCAGGCAGATTTGGATTTGAACATATCTTTGCTTCACAACCACACATCACCCGTGAAAAATCACACATCAACCGACATTGTGCAGCAAATTAGAAGTGGTTTCTGGTACTTGTCTATATCAGTTGTTCTCTGTGATTGAAACGGGTGAGGATGCCCAACTTTCGATGTGTGCGCTGCTAGAAATCTGCACCTGTATTGGAAATCAGCTGATGTAGGAGTCGTCATCCCCCCTCCCTGGTTGTGTGTACGCGCTTTTATACATGTCCACATGCCAAACGATCCACAGTTTCGCTTTTTAGTTATAGAAATCGGGAAAACAAACCGAACAACTGTGCTTTGAGAGTACAAAGTGCATTCTTGCCCTAGTCCAGACCGTGTACAGAGACATCCGACCCGTGAATCTGCGAGCAATCAATCAATCAATCAACCAACCAACCAACCAACGGGAACACAGGCTCTATATAGGACAGCCCATATTAATATGTAACATCGTATTGCCTAATAACCAGGAATTGCTGTTACTAGCTTTCACACAATAACAAGCACTGAGTGCAACAAACCTCCGTAACATTACATTAAAAAAAACAATCATGATAATAAGTTAATTCAAATTATTCTTGCAGTCCAGTCAAAAGCGTCTGGCACTGTGCACTAAACACTGCGTCTCTCTCTCTCTCTCTCTCTCCTCAGTGCGCATCTCTAACCTGATGAGGGTTCTGGGGACAGAGGCGGTACAGGACCCCACTAAGGTGGAGGCGCACGTCCGCGCACAGATGGCCAAGAGACAGAAGTGAGCACAACCCCTCTGTGTGTCTGTGTCTCGCTCTCTTTCTGAGACTGCCTGTAAATTAATCTCTCTCTGTCTCTCAGGGCCCATGAGGAGGCCAATGCGGCGCGGAAGCTGACGGCAGAACAGAGGAAAGAGAAGAAGGTGAAGAAACTGAAGGAGGACCTCAGTCATGGAATTCACATCGCAGTGTACAGGTGAGAGAGAGAGGGGAGGAAGAGCGCAGGAGAAGGAGTGAGAGGGAGATATAGATATAGCACCAGGTCTTGGTAAATCAGTTAAAGGACTCCATTCTCTCCCCCCTGCAGGATCCGTAACCTCACGAACCCAGCCAAGAAGTTCAAAGTGGAGGCCAACGCCAACCAGCTGTACCTGACCGGCACCGTGGTACTGCACCGGGAGATCAACATCGTGGTGGTGGAGGGAGGTGAGATGAGCATGTCAGAGTGTGTTGTGCGTGTGTGCGTGTGTGCGTGCTCTGTTGACACTCCTCTCCTCTCCTCAGGGCCCAAAGCGCAGAAGAAGTTTAAGCGGCTGATGTTGCACAGGATCAAATGGGACGAGCAGAGCAACTCCAAACGAGAGGGTGAGGGAGAGGAGGGTAGAGGGGAATGTGGGATTGTTTTTCTCCATGTGTCCATACATCTGTGTCTTTCATCTTGCATGTCAATGCTGATCTGTAACACTCTCTCTCTCTCTCTTTCTAGACCCCGAGGGATCAGATGAGGAAGGAGTGAAGAAGAAGAACAAGTGTGCTCTGGTGTGGGAGGTGAGTCGGTCTCTCTCTCTCTCTCTCCCCCCCCCTCCCCATCCCTGTGTTAATAATGATTCATACTCGTGCACTCCCCTCTTCCAGGGCACAGCGAAGGAGCGCAGTTTCGGGGAGATGAAGTTCAAGCAGTGCCCCACGGAGAACATGGCCCGCGAACACTTCAAGAAGCACGGCACCGAGCAGTACTGGGACCTGGCGCTCAGCGAGTCTGTGCTGGAGACAGCGGAGGACTGAGGGGGTCGGGACAGGGGGCCGTCCTGGGACCCGGCGCTCGGCGAGTCTGCGCCGGGGGACAGAGAGAGAGAGGAGGAGAAGAGGAGGGAGTAGGGGAGGGCGAGAGCAGAGTGTTTACCTGTGATTGAGATTTGAAGCACGGAGAGCAAGAGATGCTGTTTCTGCGTACAAGACTGTATAGGACAGTGGTTCTCAAACTGGTCCTGGAGTGGTCTTGGTTCCAACTGAGGTCTTAATTGCTTAATTTAATGGTATATTTCTTAATAAGGATTCAATTAAGTAAGGTTGGAAAAAAAACCAGCAGGGCAGGGGGGACTCCAGGACCGGTTTGGGAACCAGTGGTATAGGACATGGGCTGTCTGTGTGAGTGCCTATGACTGTGTCACACAGACTGACACATACACCTTACACACGCTGACACACACACACCTTATAAACACTGACACACTTGTCTTTTTCTTCCTCTCTCATAAGTTCCTATCTGTCTGTCCTGAGGCATCTTCTGCCTCGCTTTGTGAGAGCTGTCTGTCTCTGTCCTCTGTCTGAGGGACTGTCCGTCTCTCCCTCTCTGTCCCCCCCCCACATCTGTACAGAGTGCGGTATGACTGGGGCCCGTCCGTCTGTGTGATGACAGGATACAAACACAGACAGCTGTGCCACCACGGTAACATTGTAAAAGTGTACATATTTTCAACAGAACAAACAATAAAAAAATGTTTGGGGAAAAAACCTGCCATTCAGCATAATTTATTTTTCTGTTTGTGTCTGTCTACATATACACACATGCGAGTACAGTTACAGTAAGGGGCTCTACTGTACATAAGAACATAAAGTTTACAAGCGAGAGGAAGCCATTCACCCCATCCTGCTTGTTTGGTGTCCATTAATAACTAAGTGATCCAAGGATCCTATCCAGTCTATTTTTAAATGATCCCAAATTTTCAGCTTCAGCCACATCGCTGGGGAGTTTGTTCAGATTGTGACGCCTCTCTGTGTGAAGAAGTGTCTCCTGTTTTCTGTCTCGAATGCCTTGAAGCCCAATTTCCATCTGTGTCCCCGGGTGCGTGTGTCCCTGCTGATCTGGAAAAGCTCCTCTGGTTTGATGTGGTCGATGCCTTTCATGATTTTGAAGACTTGGATCAAGTCCCCACGTAGTCTCCTCTGTTCCAGGGTGAAAAGGTTCAGTTCCTCAGTCTCTCAGTAGGACATTCCCTTCAGACCTGGAATAAGTCTGGTTGCTCTCCTCTGAACTGCCTCTAGAGCAGCGATATCTTTCTTGAAATGTGGTGCCTAGAACTGTACACAGTATCCAGATGAGCTCTAACTAGTGCATTGTACAGTCTGAACATCACTGCCCTTGTTTTCTAAAATTCTACACTTTTGACAATATACCCTAGCATTCTGTTTGCCTTCTTTATTGCTTCCCCACATTGTTTGGATGGAGAAAGTGAGGAGTCCACATAGACTCCTAGGTCTTTCTCATGCGTTACTTCATGTAGATCTGTACCTCCCATAGTGTAATTATAGTGGACATTTTTGTTACCTGCATGTATTACCTTGCACTTGTCCACATTGAATTTCATCTGCCAGGTGTCAGCCCGCAACTGTAGTATAGTTCAGTTACAGTAAGGGGCTCTACTGTAGTATAGTTACAGTAAGGAACTGTAGTATAGTTACAATAAGGGGCTCTACTGCAGTATACAGTTAATTTACAGTAAGGGTCTCTACTGTAGAACAATAATGCCATCATCATTTTAATATCTCATACATACGTTTATTAAGGAACTGCATTCTGTTGAGACAGTTTTATCTAAAACGGCATCTGAACTTATAAGGCTAAATTAGACATTGTTGCGTTGTACTAAAACGTCATCGTCAGAGAGAAATTCGTTTGTTCAGACCGCACAGTATGACCCAAAGGCCGACCCTTACAAGTTGGAAGCTACCACTACTGAATGGCGTGATTTCCGGTGAAAGGGCACAATTTGAAAGTGGCGAGAGGAAACTAAATGACACATAAGCCAGTGTGCGTGCTTAAAAAATATATTTTAAAACCACACATCGTTAGAATCACGTAAACGCGTGAAAAAACAAGCTCCCTGCGTCGACGCTCCTCTGCGCACCCGTAGGGGCTGGGCGCATGCGCACGCCGTGGCGGAGAGGGAAAGCGTTCAAGATGGCGGATTGTCGGTGTGTTTTGGGTGCGAGAGTGGCGTGCAGCTTCGCAACCAAAAACAAACTGGTCTGAACCCGAAAAGATAACCAAATAAACGTGCTAAATGAACTACAGACAACACGTGTGGGATTATCTAAAAAAAAAAGTTAGAGAAAAGCGATCTTTATCAGTATAAAGCCGGAGAGCCAGTGAGTTGGCTAGGGGTTGTGTTTGCGGGGGACATTGTGGGACATGACTCTCCAAAACTGCACGATTGAGTCTCACTGCTCCAGAGGGCCGCTGCGTGTCTGAGGGTTGTCGTCTGTGTGGGTATTTTTAATCAAAAATTAGTGTGTCTGTTGAGGGGGTGTTTGATTCTGTTATTGTGCCGGCGAATGTTCGACAGTAACCGTCACTGTCAATCAAAACAGCGCCGCTCTACGGGTCGGGTAGTGGGTCAAAACGGCGC
The DNA here is from genome assembly GCF_036373705.1 of Amia ocellicauda. Lineage (NCBI taxonomy): Eukaryota > Metazoa > Chordata > Actinopteri > Amiiformes > Amiidae > Amia > Amia ocellicauda. The sequence goes on from NC_089863.1 coordinate 21,476,529, forward strand.
TTACAGCTCGACCCACACGGCTACTGCGCCGCGATAGGGACTGCTTTCTCCCCCTCCTTCACCGGAGCCATTAAAAAAACACACCGAGCCGGAGCCGGAGGGGATCGGAATCCACGACCACAGGTGCCGCCGCAGCTGAAACAATACGTCACCTGATCCACATCGAGAGAGAGAAAGAAAGATGGCGGCTGGCGGTGGCAGCGGCCGGGGCTCCTCGTCCGCCTCGGCCCTGGAGTCGTCGCTGGACCGCAAGTTCCAGGGCGTCTCCAACACCATGGAGTCCATCCAGAGCCTGTCCACCTGGTGCATCGAGAACAAGAAGCACCACTCGGCCGTCGTGCGAGGCTGGATGAAGTGGCTGCGGAGATGTGAGTAGGGGACGGTGGGTGGGATGGTTGTGGGGGGGGGCGGTGATGGCGGTTGTGGGGGGGGGCGGTGATGGCGGCTGTGTGGGGTGCGTAGCTGCCGGAGCTGGATCCATTGTTGTTATTCTCTCTGGCTCTGTCGCTTTCTCTTTCCCTCTGTAACGGAGAGGATGGGGCAGGGGTGGGTGACGCTGGGTATTGTTGTTGGCATGATCGCCCCTTTACTGACGTGTTGCATTGCATTGCATTGCAGTGTACTGACGTGTGTGTGTGTGTGTGTGTGTGTGTTGCGGTACATGGTGCCCTTAACCCCAGGCCGCAAACAGTGGGGTTTCCAGAGCCAGATTTGGACAATATGAGCACCGTGCATGCTAGTGCCCCGCACATTGGTGCACATAGTACTGTATCCGCCTGTGTTTTGTGCAGTTGTGTTGACGTCAGTGTGTTGAGGTGCCCAGTGCCAAGGGGGATACTGAGGGCAAACTGAACTGCACTGAAGTGAACTGGGTTGGCCGTGTAAAATAGTTCACTGGGGACCTGACCCAGACGTGAATGTGACTTTACTTTGCTGAATTTAGGCTGTGCAGCTCAGTGATGTGCACAGTTAAAGTTAGACCATTCCTCCCATCATCTCAGTCCTTTATTTAGACTGAACTGGGACAGATTTATTTTTTTGGTGACTTTTTTTTCAAAGATCAACTTCTGACAACTGCATCATATTTGTAGTCTTTAGGCTGACATTTCAAGGCGTGTTGCGGTGTAGGAAGGGGACTCGAACCCTGACCCTAGCCCGGACCTGTCCCATACTTGACACTAACCCCATGTTTGTGCAAAACTGGGCCAATTCATTAAATCTGCCCTAATTAAATCTGGATTAAAACTAAACTTGACAGATGGTCTAAATTCAGGCGTCTTGTGGAAAGGGGGAAAATGAGATGTACCGTAGGCATCACTTGTGTAGTTAAAGTCTGATCCATGTGGACAGCAGCTCTCCTGTCCCACCCTGGCGTTGTTGCGTGCCCACGGTGGGCTGTATGGCTCCTGGTTGAGGGGATTGCCTAGATCTGGCTCTCAAATTGCTGGTCCCTGTAGCTTTATTGCATTTTTGATTTATTACACCGGTTGTGACAAGACAGGTGTTCAGCATCTTTGTGGCAAGCAGCTGCTGTTGTTGGTTTGTGGGTGGTGGAGGCCTGTTTTTCCTCTGACTTGGGGGGAGGTTTTCTGAAGATGTTGGTCTAAAGTTTAGGTGACTGAGGGACAGTTTCCATAGGTTGTATGGGATGTGGATGGCGCCCAAGAACATGTACCGCTCATAAAACCGAAATGTGTCCCAGATCATCCCTTTTTTATTTTTACTGTACATTTTATTATTTAAATTAGGCATGTATGTTACTCCCACTTGCAACACCAGCTTTGAAATGTATGTGTTTTATCCTGTGTCCTGGAGCTACAAGATGCTTTGGTTGCACACCAGTATGATGCTGTCACACATGACATTGTCCTGGTCACAAGATTTAAAGATATTATCCTACTAACATAGTTACTCTTCAAAGAGTAAACATTAATTCTCTGGGCACCATATAACTAGTCTGAAATGTGTAAAGGTTGAATAAACGCATCATGGACATTGCCCCATGGTGTGCACAATGAGAGCTGTTTCCATAGTAAATGTGCAGAAACAAAACAGACCTTTATGAATATTAAATAGTCACACATTTCTGTTTAAAGTATAGCATTAATATAATAAATGTAACACCCTACTTTCTACTATACAGTAGCCCATAGCCTTATTCATACACATACTACAGAAAAGTAATGTAAGGGTAACAATTTTCAGGTCTATCCAGCTACTCTGACCTGTGTTTCCACTAACATACTGGGGGGGGGCGGCACACCCCCCAAGCTCAGCAGCCCGCTTGAACGACACAAGGAATAAATCTGTTACTCTTAAAATAATAAAATCTACAACCGATAAAGTGCTTGTGTATTGAAATGTAAAGTTTCTTGCAGTTACTCTGTTAACTAGAGGGGCTTTTTTTTTTTTAAAGGGACAGTATACACTCACCTAAAGGATTATTAGGAACACCTGTTCAATTTCTCATTAATGCAATTATCTAACCAACCAATCACATGGCAGTTGCTTCAATGCATTTAGGGGTGTGGTCCGGGTCAAGACAATCTCCTGAACTCCAAACTGAATGTCTGAATGGGAAAGAAAGGTG
>NC_089863.1:21484118-21544118 GCF_036373705.1 Amia ocellicauda
CTACAGAGGACAACAGGACTGAGCATTTGACCACTTCTATATGATGTATGCATGCATGTCACATGAAACCCCTCAGTACCATGTCGTTTCACATCATTCCCAAAGCCAGTGCTGATGCGGTAGAATGTGAATTGAAAGCCAGGGATGGCGATCATTCCCTGTTTTTATCCAATCGCATGTTGTTTAGATCCATCACAATGCTGCGCAGAGCCCTGTAGCGCATCTATAGCGCTGTCTTCCAAGCTTGTTGTATTGAACATTTCAATAAATGACACTAAGCAAGTGGGTGATGGCACAGGTTGTAATAGGAATGGAGTTGTAGTTGATAATTACTGTTTTCAGTGTTTTATTTTTTATTTACGTTTCAGTGTATTTATTATTTTCATATGAGATCCAGTGTATTGCATATTATTTGTTTCGGTGTATTGTTTAATATTTGTATTTACATTTGAGTTATTGTTTTTATTACAAAAGTTATTTATTATAAAGTATAATATTGTAAACTAATTAATGCATTTACATTTACAGAAATAAGAACCTTGTATTTATGTCTGTACTGAACATGGACATGTAGTACACAGGAGCATAAAGAGTTAATGAAAAACACAATTTGGTTAATTTTGTTTATTTCGTTCATCATATTTAAATTTACATTTTAAAGCAATTTCAGGTGTTAAGTCATTGTAATTATTTTCAACATCTGGTAGCTGGGAAGGGTTTTCATTTTTTAATCTGGAGTGTAATGTAAAAGGTCTAGTCCTCCTCAGAGCCCTGTATCTACAGAGTTTGGTGAACTCAAGAATAGGATGCCATGATGGCACCAGGACCCCATAAGAATGCATTGATAATAAAGCAAAGTTTTTGTTATTGTTCAAATAATCGATAATTTTATGTATTGAATAATCGATTATCATCATAATCGCTAGCTTCAGCACTACTCAAGTGTAGTGTTGTCTACTGTGGTAGCTTGTTAACATGGTGTGGTGTACTGTGGTAAACTATTAACATGGTGGTGTGTGGTGTCATGTACTGTGGTAGACTATTGACTAGGGGTGTAACGATTCACCACTATGGATGAAATATCGATACAGACTCTAGGTTCGGTTCAAACAATAATGAGTAAGTCATACCGATACGAATGGACCTCATTAATTCATAAAAAATAATTAATACTAAAACATTAACAATTACAATGTTATTATTGTTAGTAGATCTTCAAGAACTAATTGATGAAAACGATGACGTTGATTATTAAAAATCGTGCAAATGCAAATCTCTCCAGTTAATTTTAAAATGTGGAATCATTTAAAACAAAAATTAAAAGGATCTTGTTAAATCAAACGCAATTTGCAAGTTATGCCGAACAGAGATTAGCTACACTGGAAATTCAAGCAGTCTTTCTGTGCACTTGAGAAGATGCCATAATATTGAGGTGGAGTGTACTTCTGCAAAACAAACACAACAACTTCCACTTGCTGCATCAAATTAATTCACTGCCCCTTTCCAACAAAAACATGGTCAAAATTCTGCTCGGTCTATTATATCAATGCCTTGAAGTAAAACTATATTTGCAGTTTCAGATAAAGCCCCTCCGCCAAAAAAGATGAAGGTGCCAACATAGCTATTTGGAGACTCCCTCAAACTAAAGCAAGTGCTTAAATCTTCCAGAGATGTGGCCATTGAGGAAGTTAGAAAGAATAAACAGACACAATCTTTAATTGGAAATGTTTTACAGTGGTGGATGATGCATGAATCAGAACGTCCACTCCTAGCAAAGCATTCTGTGCTTCCCCCAGAAATTTGCATAAGCATGGCGTCAGTCAGTCTTACAGAATTGTTGAGTGGGCGGGGGATGCTAATGGATTGTACACCGGTGGAGTTGGGCACGGACGGAAGTGAACCAGTGATGCACCTTGGCTGGTGTTGTATAAATAACTTTAAATGAGTATTGGCATTTCATGTACACAGAAGCTAAAAATGTAAAAAGGTTTTGCTTTAAAAAAGTTATGCCTCTTACTTGTATCGATTCCTTCATGTCAAAATGAAAGATTGTTTGGTATACACCTATTTCTATATTAAAGTGAGTAATATGTTTGATCTGTCTTTGCTTTGAGTTAAAATGATCTTGTTTTAGGGACACTTTTAATGAGATTAAATGTTTAGTTAACATTATTATTGTGGATCATACTTGCTAATACTAGATTATACTGATGAGCAAAGTATATTGCTTTTTGTTGTATAGTGATACTATTGTAGAGAGCTGTGGTTTTCAATTCCAGTCCTCACATACCCTTGTTTGTTGGTTTTTGTTCCAACTGATTTCTAAACTTTGACTGTTCATTAACGAAGGCCACTATCGACATGTGAATCTAACATTTGTTTATATAAAAGCAAAATAAGAGTATACATTGATTTTATTAAGCCTGTACTGTTGAGTGTCTCACTATGTAGCTGTAATGAAGATTGACTGGAGGGTGGGATTTGTTACTTCTCGTCTGTGATTGGCTAAACTAGAATGTACCTAGGCTGACAATGGTCCCATTCATGTAGCGTGGATTTCCCATTGGTGGAGCCCCGTAGATCTGTGCATATTGGCACTACAAGAACGCAGCCAATGGCTTCTGCACAGAGAAGTTCTGCATGGAAATACTTAAAGTAAATTGAAACACTGTTAAGGGTATAATATGTACAGTGCAGTTAAACTACCACAAATCTACAGCTGGAATTATGATTATTTTGAATGTTACATTCGCTTCATTTATTTAAAATAAACCTGATGCATATGATGACACTGTTGACTGTAAACACATTTATAGGGAAGTAAAATTTGAAGTGGAGGTACACTGTATAGAGTGAAATGTCAGGTGGTGCAACCGTCCAAACGTATATGCAGAGAACAAATTTGTAGTAAAAGTTATTTTACCCAATATAATTCTTAATCGAAATGTTTTCTTGGCACACTTTAGGCCACTTAGTGCCAATTGGGCATCGTTTAAAGGCCACGGCCTACCTGAGCATTGTTTCTGACCATGTCCATCCCTTTATGACCACCATGTACCCATCCTCTGATGGCTACTTCCAGCAGGATAATGCACCATGTCACAAAGGTCGAATCATTTCAAATTGGTTTCTTGAACATGACAATGAGTTCACTGTACTAAACTGGCCCCCACAGTCATCAGATCTCAACCCAATAGAGCATCTTTGGGATGTGGTGGAACGGGAGCTTCGTGCCCTGGATGTGCATCCCACAAATCTCCATCAACTGCAAGATGCTATCCTATCAATATGGGCCAACATTTCTAAAGAATGCTTTCAGCACCTTGTTGAATCAATGCCACGTAGAATTAAGGCAGTTCTGAAGGCGAAAGGGGGTCAAACACAGTATTAGTATGGTGTTCCTAATAATCCTTTAGGTGAGTGTATATGTATGTATATGTGTTTATGTATACATATATGTGTGTTTGTATATATACGTGTATGTATATATGTATAAGCATTTTTATTTAATATCACTTTAAGAATACTATGAACAGGATATGGCAACACAAAATAAGACCCCAAATGACCCCTGCAGAAACAAGATTAGCAATTCTCTCGCAAATATTTGGTAATTTGACATTTGAGCCATGCTGAGGTTGTGTCAAGTTACGATGTCAGGTGGTATGACCCCTGGAAAATTACAAAAAACTATTTTTGTAGCAGTTTGTTTCATTTAAAAATGTATGTATACGCTTTAGGGCCAAATGTTCTCTCAAACGCACCTAATTCCTTAATTTTCTATGCTATATTCACCCAACAACTTCTATTTCAATTTGAGTGGTATTTCAACATAAAATGTCTCTCAATTTCACTTATACTTTAATGGAGGAAAGGGTGAAAACTCAAAAAAAAAAAAAAAAAAAAAAAAAAAAATCTTAATATGAAAACAAAATTCTAAAAACTCAAAAACCCTGATACAAAAATGCCAGCCCTTGTGCCGAATCACTATTGACTTCAGAAATTAATGCTTTACAAACTTGGAGCTTAACTCACATTAATTGCACTTATTGTGTGTATCTGCTTGTGTTCCCTGTACAGTGTTTACAGTGAACAGTCATCGAATGTATTAAATGTTTGCACACAGTATTGTCTGAACTGTAACATTTAAATGTTCAGATCATGCTTTTATTATGTTCTTCATTAATGTGAAATCAGTGCTCGTATTTTTGTGTTAACATCGGCCTTCTGGGTTTATTGATTGCAAACACTGTTTTCTAGATTTCATGTACTTGTTTCTATTAACTTGTCAACACATCATGTGCATGGCAGTTGCTTCAAGAAGTACCTAAAATAGGCTAACTTTGCTTTATATTTATTATTATTTACACTGATCAGCCATAACATTATGACCACTGACAGGTGAAGTGAATAACAGTGGGTGGGATATATTAGGCAGCAAGTGAACATGAACATGAACAATGGGCACGTGAGCATCAGAACTGGACCACGGAGCAATGGAAGAAGGTGGCCTGGTCTGATGAATCACGAGTTCAAGGTGTTGACTTGGCCTCCAAATTCCCCAGATCTCAATCCAATCGAGCATCTGTGGGATTTGCTGGACAAACAAGTCCGATCCATGGAGGCCCCACCTCGCAACTTACAGGACTTGCAGGATCTGCTGCTAACGTCTTGGTGCCAGATACCACAGCACACCTTCAGAGGTCTAGTGGAGTCCATGCCACATTATGACCACCTGCCTAATATTGTTATGGCTGATCGGTGTATTTCTTAGCAGACACCCTTTTCCAGGGCGATTATACCTGACAAACCGTAAAATAAACTAATTACATTACCGTGGGCTCAGTGCTATATAATAGGTTCAGTTCATGTGATTTTAGCTCTCTGTTTGCACTGTGTTTATTTCTGAAGTATAAAGTGATTTGGCACAAAGTTTGGCATTTTTGTATGTGTGTTAGCTGGGTAACCTAGGTCATGATCAAGATGAAAATAGCCAACAGGACCCACACTTGTCACTCTGTACGGTGTACCTCCACTTCTAATTTTACTTTTATAATTATTATTTTTATTTCTTGGCTTACAACATAAGTGCAAAAATACAGAGAAGTACGAGGCATCAATCATTATAAATTCAACTTAGCCAAAACATAGAAATTCAAAATAATACATTTTACAAATTACAATTACAATTTACACAAGTACAGTAAGAGACTTCCTACATCCTGGACTGTGAAAGCTAAGTGCTGTCAAGATGTAGGGTTACAGACGAGGGCTACGGGAAAGGGAGCAAGGAGGAAAACAATCAAGAACGCAAGGAGCATAATAAAACTGTGAAGTGCTGTCTAGCAGGGATAGAGGACTAATATTACAAGTGCTGTGGGAAGAGATGCGTCTTGAGTAAGTGCCAGAATGAGGTCAGGGACTCTGCTGTTTTGACTTCGGTGGGCAGGTCGTTCCACCACTTAGGGGTCAGAGATGAGAAGGAGCGGCTCTGCAGGAAGGAGAGTGGAGAGGAGGCAGAGTTAGCCTTCTGGCACTGGAGGAGCGCAGTGGCCTGGAGGGGATGTATGGAGAGACGAGTGTCTGAAGGTATCTTGGTGCAGTGTGGTCAAGACAGCGGTAGGTGAGGGTCAAAGTCTTGAACTCAATGCGTGCCGGTATCGGGAGCCAGTGGAGGGAGCGGAGCAGAGGAGTACCGTGTGCGAATCGTGGCAGAGAGACACCAGACGAGCCGCAGAGTTCTGGATGAGCTGGAGCGGCGGGTATTGGATGCAGGCAGGCCGGCCAGGAGGGAGTTGCAGTAGTCCAGGCGGGACAGGAACAGTGACTGGACGAGTAGCTGAGTCGAGTAGTCGGGGAGGAAGGGACGGATCCGGCGTATGTTGTTCAGGAAGAATCTGCAGGTGCGCGTCAGCGTGGTGATGTGCTGGGAGAAGGAGAGCGCAGGATCGAGGGTGACTCCTAGATTTTTAGCGGAAGAAGAAGGAGAGAGTGTGGTCGATTCCAAGGGGATCGAGATGGGGAGGTCAGCAGAAGGTGAGGAAGAGTGGGGGAAAAAGAGGAGATCTGATTTGGAGAGGTTGAGCTTGAGGTGGTGCGAGTGCATCCAGGCGGAAATGGCAGACAAGCAGGAAGAGATGCATGAGGGGATGAGAGGGTCAGAAGAGGGAAAAGACAGGAAGATCTGGGCATCATCAGCGTAGAGGTGGTAGGAGAAGCCATGGGAAGCGATGAGGGGGCCCAGGGAGCGAGTGTAGAGAGAGAATAGGAGTGGGCCCAGGACGGAGCCTTGGGGAACACCTGTGAGGAGAGGTTGGGGGTGGATGAGGAGCCTCGCCATGTCACTTGGTAGGACCGGTCGCTGAGGTAGGAGGAGAACCAGGTGAGAGCAGTCCCAGAGATCCCAAGATCAGCGAGGCAGGAGAGGAGGATGGAGTGAACGACGGTGTCAAATGCTGCAGAGAGGTCAAGGAGGATGAGGACTGAGGAGAGGGAGGCTGACCGAGCGCGTCTGAGGGAGTCAGTGACAGCCAGGAGAGCCGTTTCAGTGGAGTGAGCTGTGCGGTGGACCGCCCGCTCGAGAGTCTTGGAGGGGAAAGGAAGTAGGGAGACAGGGCAGTAGTTCTGAGGAGAGGTTGCATCAAGGGTTGGTTTCTTGAGCAGTGGGATGACAGCAGCTTGTTTAAATGCAAACAGCCAGAGAGTAGTGAGGAGACGAGAAGGGAGAGGGTCCAGGTCGCATGTTGTGGGTTTGTGACGGAGGAGGAGAGCTGAAACTTCAGCATCTGAGAGAGGTGAGAATGAAGAAAAGGAAGCTTGGTCGGTGGGAGGTTTCGGTGTGATGGGAGATGAGGGTGCAGTATTGAAGAGCCTGCGGATGTCTGCAATCTTGGAGGAGAAGAAGGAGGTGAAATCATCAGCCGTGAGAGATGGGGGAGGAGGAGGGGGTGGGGGGGCAAGGAGGGAGGAGAAGGTGGAGAAGAGTTTGCGAGGGTTGTTGATAGTGGATTCGAAGAGAGATTGGAAGTAAGACTTCTTGGCTGAGGTGAGAGAGGACGAGAATGTGGACAGTAGAGAGCGGTAGAGTTCGAGGGCAGCTGAGAGTTTGGTCCTTTTCCATTTTTGTTGAAGTCTCCCAGGAGGATGGTAGGTGAGGACAGCGAGGGGAGAGAGGAGAGAAGAAAGTAGAGTTCATCCAGGAAGGAGGTGAGTGGACCAGGTGGACGGTAGAGAACTAGAAGGAAGAGGTGAGAGGGAGAGGTGATTTCCACTGCATGGAATTCAAAGCTGTGGGTTGAGATAGAGGAGCCCTATTCCTCCTCCCCGCCCAGTAAGACGAGGGGAGTGGGACAGGACAGAGAGAGAGGATAAGGCAGCAGGGGTGGTAGAGTTGCCTGGGGAGATCCATGTCTCGGTGAGCGCGAGGAAATCCAGAGACTGGTGGGAGGCGACTGGTACTTCCCTATAATGTACCAGTCCCTATAATGTGTTTACAGTCAACAGTGTCATCCTATGTATCAGGTTTATTTTAAATAAATTAAGCGACTGTAACATTCAAAATCGTAATTGCAGGAGCCGTCTGATTTCCAGGTCTGCATCAATACTTGAAATAGAGCACTTGTCTTGTGAACAGACACCATAGAGCACAGAACAGCGAACAATGATCGCTGACCAATGGCAGTGCTTCAGTCCTGTGTGGGTGTGTTGAGAGGTTCAGAGGTCGAAGGTTAGAGGTCAGTTGAGGATGATCATGTGTTTGCAATAGCGTTTACATTTTGTCCAGAAAACAGCGTAAGAGCTAAGACATGTATTTGTAAAGAGAGCTACTGTTTTTCTATTTTCACAAATACATAATCATTTGAATGAAGTCCATCATAAAGTAGGGGAAGTTTTTGAAAATACAATTGCAATTGGCTTTTGCATTTACATTTGAATGTGCATACTACAGCGACACTTACAATTGCCACAGTTAACTTTGTACACACAGTTTAAAATTGTAAAAAAAAAAAAAAAAAAAAGTTAGTGACGCATGGTAAATGGTTCATATTTAATGCTCAAATGAAAAACAAATGCACGGGACTTGTAGTTTTCGTTGCCTTCTCGATTAATTGCGACATTCCACAACCGAACTACATTTCCCACATTTGCTACCATAATAATGATTTGTATAAAATATCGTTATCATAATCATTTCAATGTAGTATTTCCTTATAGAGCTCAAAAATTGTATTCATACTGTGCGGCCAAACTTATATTTTACATTCACACATTATTTTTACTTGCAAATGCTTGTACTGTAGAGCCCTGTATGCCTTTAAAAGCTCAGTTAGTCTGATGTTTTCTATTGCTATAAAAACACCCCATTCTGTATTCTGTGAATGTCCAGGTGATTTGTGATTCAGACTTAACCATCATAAATGTTGTAGTAAAGTATTCCCCAGGTCAGCCCCCAAGTGCTTTACTTTTTAGAACAGTCAAATATGAAAGCATTTGAAAGAAATATGTCCGTGGGTGGCTATTAGAGGAGTAAACCTGCTTTAAATAGTTAACGATTAGGTGAGTGATGGGACACAGTGATATTCAGAACAACTCAAAACTGCATCGGTCTTCATTAACATTTTATTTTAGTACATACGATCTAGGGCTGTCACTAATTACTATTTTGGTAGTTGAGTATTCTGTTGATTATTCTGATTGAGTTATTCGGATAAAGTTTGGAAAAACCCTTTTTAAAAATGTTTTATTGCAACATTCTTCTTGTGTTAAGCACATATTTTTCTTAGTGATTCATAACCAATAGCAGAAATCTTTGTTGTGAGTGTTAACCAATCAAAAAATCTTGTAAAACAGATTTTTGGTATGGTTTAAAAGAAGTCTCTAAGAGGAGATGGGAAGAATGGCAGCTTTGCTGAAAGTCCTCATTAAATGAGAGTGCCTTTAAGGGAGTCAAATGATGTATGTTTTGAACATTTTACTGATTCAAACTTAATTAAGCATTTTTTTGTATTGTAAAAATGTAATTGGGCACATTGATTAGTACTGTAGACCGTTTTATGACCGCAATTTGGGAGGGGGGCAGAAGTTTATCACGAGAATGTAAATGCGAGGGGGTGAAGGTACAGATTTAAGATGTTTCTAGTTTATTTCAGATGGTCGGTCAACCTAAATCTCGGAATCCCATTTTCTACACAAATTACAGAATTGACACGATTAAGAAATTAATCTAAGATTAAGAAATACAAAAAAAAATAAAAAATCGTCCGAGATGTATTCAACACAACAAACCCAACCGTTTGATTTCTTAGCAAAGGATAGAGAGTAGACATCTGCACCACTTTTACAGTCAATGCATAGTAAGCAATGTACATGTATTATTATTGTTAGGATTAAATATCACTGACAGTAATAATGAGACAACTATGTACATTTGAAGATGATTTTATATTTATTCAACACAGCCCAATTTAGTTTGTTGTTTTGCTGTGTAATTCTGACCAGCTTCTAGACAAGTGTGCTCCTAGCAAAACTGAGATCTCTTGAACAATTATTTGTAAACATTTGTGGGGTTATTTGTATTTTAAAAAACATTCTGGGGATTCGTATATATGTTGTTGTTTTTTTTGTGTGTTTATAAGCCGGGTTAATTTTGAAATGTAGTACATCTACCCCAAAGTATGCAGATTAGTAGTAGTAGTAGTAGTAGTAGTAGTGTATGTAGGCTACAATATCTCAGTGTCAGTCAGTCATTGTGTGACTGAATAAATAATCCTGCACACACAGGCCAGTGTTGTAGTGGTGAGGATATACTGTATTGTGCTGCAAGTTAAGGGTGGGAGCTCATAAGCACAGTTCAGAAAGCAGGACATTTGAACGATTTTCAGATTTCAGCGATCTGTGTTTACCTGCTAATTGAGAGCAGGGCTTCCTGTTATCGTGGCACTGCATTCTGGGAGTTGTAGTCTTTCCTACAAATTTTCTCTGTATATCCAGTATAGTGATGTGTGTAATGTCAATGTGTACTGTGTCCCAGGCTGCAGTTTAAACTGTCCTTACCACTGTTCATCTAATTATATTGGTTAGTTGATTTGTTCAGGATATTCTCAATGGTGGCATACTTTGTCTATTTTTGTGTGCATGCCTTTTGGTTGGCTGGGCTGTTCGCTTACTGACTCTAATCAAGACATTGGTTATAACAAGTTCCATCGAACATTAATTTGGATTCTGGGTCTCTGCTGGCATGATTGGCTGATGTCATGGGAGTGATTCCTGTATATGAATCCTTGGGCTGGTGTGTGTGTGTGTGTGTTGATGGAAGTAGCGTCACCCTCTGTGCGCATGTGTCAAGACCAAGTATCAGATCTGTTTTATAAACTGTAATATTTAGTCAATGAAAGATTCAGTAGTGAGCCAGAGGGGTGTGTGGGTGTGTCAGTGTCATGTAAACAAGCATCACAGCTCCGTGTCAGCACCTCATCCACTGTGTGTTAACACATGCAGGGTGTCTGACTATAACAGAGGGTGATCTCGAGTAGTCTGGGCCAGGGGTCTGAAGTTGAGAGAGACTGAATCTTGTGAGATTAACGGATTATAAATCTCACACGTGAGAAGGGCAGAACATGTCTGCAGAACATAAACGGAATCGTGGAATTCAGGGGGAAAAAATGAGTCATGCATGTATATATTTAAAAAATACATTGAATTGAATACACTGCCTCTTGTGCCGCTTCACTAGCTGCTGTTAGCGCTTAAGTTAAAACAATAACCAATACAAATTATAATTGTACAGCTTCTGATGTGTCAAAGTGACCTTCACTCACATGTCCACAATTAAGTCACTCTCACAGCAGTTAAGATTTGTGGTACAGAGTTTTAAGGTCAGTGTCTCATCACTACTAGCAATGGGCTTAGCAATGATGATGGTGCGTTGTAATGTACAAGTCCGTTGTAATGTAATTTCACCAGTTAACACTGCATATAAATAGTTTCCCCCTCATCCAGAGTGGGGGGATGATTGGGAAGAAAGATAGTGGCTCGCTCTCACACGCAGCTTGCTGTGCTTTTAACTCGTGAAGTGATGATGCTTGTGCACATTTAGCCCAAAGACTCGGGGAAATCAGGTTTGCAGGTGGGAAAAAATCTGTGTGAATGGAGCAGGAAAACAAATGCCGGCAAATGGCCCGTCATGTCCTTGCGTTGTCAACTAGGGGTGCATTTTTGCGACTACAACTCAAAAAGGTTAAGCCACCTTTGACCAAGAACTTGTGACCGTAACGAAAAACAGACCGAGTCGCTAGAAATGGTGGAGGTTGAAAATACTGTAGTTGCAACAATTCTGAGTGTTATTGATGAAGCAACAGGTTGGTGATGTATGTAATGCTTCACACTTATGTCAGAAGTTATATGCCAATAAATCATGCAAAATATAATCTTGATGCATGCAAACGTGTTAGACTGCATTACAGTGATGCTGATGGTAGTTTGTTTATAGTTAATTTTATTTTAAGGCAGTAATGTCCAACTTTGAAAAATGAAAAATAAGTTCTTTTGAGCAATCAGTAAATCACACATCTGCACACCCAGACTTTTGGGAGATTATAGATCTACAATGTAATGTCGTGCTTTTTTCAAATTTATTTTAGCTTTATCTTTGCTGCACTGTCAAGACCCACACAATGCCTCTTGTTATGTGACCATGAACTGAGCGCTGTATCTCATATGCCTTGTTTCCACTATCCACATTTAGCTGCACCTCAGCGTGGCCATGCCGGGCCAGGGGGTTTCCACTGGGGCTCAGCTGCACCTCCGCCTGTGCCCGAACTAGTTTCAGGAGTCACAGTTTCGTACATCGTACCGGCTGAGGCCCAAACTGTCAGTACCGTGACGTCCCTGATGCAGCGCTACTGCATTTGGAAATTGTAACTACAGTAATGACGGCCGCTTTTTTTTTTACCTTGGGAAAGCGATTCATCTAGAGCAGTTATTAATGCACGGTGGAAAAGTGACGCACAGGATTAATTGCTTGGCACAGAAAGACATTTAAGAGTGTTTTAAAAGATCGCAAAAATCCTGCCGGAGAAAGGACTGCATCGGACTGCATACAATGTGCTGTGACGAAATGCATTCCTTTTTTTTTATTATAAATACACGCAACTATGAAATATTCGTCCTGGATTTAAATTAAATGTCCCGTTGTCTTGTAAATTCTCTCAATTATTTAAATGGCACGGTTTTAAGCTTTCCCGTTTACACTATCTTAAAACTATTAAAATGTTTAAAACGGAGGCTAATTTTTATGTGATCAATCATATGAAGAAGCAGAGATTATAATTATATTTGTAATCCCTCATTATCACTATAACTGTTAATGGTAATCCAAGCTTTACCTTTAAAACCCTAAACCCAGAGTGCCTGAGTGTCCCAGACTGCGTTTTGACCTTTCATGTCTCACAGTTGCTTCCTAGGCCAGCTGTACTCGCGACAATGAGAGGAAATGCTGCTGGGCACAGTTTAGGTGCACAGTTACTGCCCGGCCACACTGAGGTGCACCTGAACATGGCCAGTGGAAACTGGGTAATACTGGGTTCACTGGTTCAAATGATCTGTGAGCGCTGGTCCAGTGACCACACGACAAAACGCAACCATACAGCCTGATGACCTGGTCATAGTGCGATTACACACCTAGATTGACATATCGTTTGCTTTTCCCTCCTTTTTACTTTTTTTATTTTTACTTGGTAGTGAGTCCGAACCAACCCGGCACCCTGCTTGCAACCAATAACCCAGTAAACACAGTGGAAGTAAACTGGCAAAACGGAGAAATGATCGAACTTTTACAAACACGTACAGAATATCGGTCCATGTCTCCTCCGCCGAATCCACAGGCTTCTGTAGCGCTAATGCCAGAACTCTCCCCCTTTCTGGGATTTTCCTGCAGAAACAATGTGCTTGGCCTATAGCTGATTTGCATATGAACTCACTCCTTTCTCCTTCATTTGAATGACGTCTGGGACCTTCTCTCATCCTCTCTGCATTTCCCTGTTAGTCTGTCCCCTGCTACTCTCCCTCTAACTCTCCCTCTCTGTCTCTCAGCGGAGGCCCCTCACAGACTGAACCTGTTCTACCTGGCCAATGATGTCATCCAGAACTGCAAGCGCCGCAACGCCATTGTGTACCGGGCCTCCTTTGCCGAGGTGCTGCCCGAGGCCGCCCTGCTGGTCAAGTGAGTGTACTGCACCACACCGCGTTTTACCACACCATACCACACTACACCACGCAGAACAGCACCGTACCACACCGAGGCAGCGTTTCAAGCACTCTCTCTCCCCACAGGGATGCCAAGGTGCGCAAGTCTGTGGAGCGGATCTTCACCATATGGGAGGAGCGCAGTGTGTACCCTGAGGAGCTGATCACCGAGCTGAAGAGTGGCCTGGCCAAGAAGGAGCCAGTGGCAGGTGAGGCTGGGCCAGGGACTCCGTGCGCCGGTACAGGAAACGCATCACCATCAGCGTCGAAGTTCAAATCTAAGTTAATTTTGTTTTGTTTCAGTGCCAGTTAACCCCAAAGCCGCCCTGAAGTCGAAGATCGTGGCAGAGTTTGCAGTGAGTCTCTCTCTCTCTCTCTCTGTCTGTTTGTCTCTCTCACTCTTAGTCTCTCTCTCTCTCTGTCTGACGGTCTCACTCTCTTGTCCCCTGCAGCCCCAGACGTTCATCGAGCAGCTATCCGTGTACCAGCGCTCCGCAGAGGAGGCGGAGCTGAAGGAGAAACAGCTGGCGGCTCTGCGGGTGGACGTGTGCAGCACCGAGACGCTCAAGCGCCTTAAAGGTCAGTCTCCCTCTTTCTCATCCTTCTTCCCACTGTATCTGTCCCTCACTGTGTCCTGTGCTGCTCTTGGTCTCTCTCTGTCCCTCACTGTGTCCCCGTCTGTCTCCCAGACAAGGCTGGAGGGAAGAAGTTCTCCAAGGACTTTGACGATGGCAGTGGGAAGCTGGAGGAGTTTGTGTCGTTCCTGGAGGCGCAGGTGCGGGGGGGCCCCCAGCTGATCGATGCGCTGGAGAGCGCCGACGTCTTCTACGAGATGCAGTACAAGGAGGTCAAGATCGTGGCCAACGTGAGTCCCTCCCCTCGGCCCCGACCCCCTGAGTACACGCAGACGCCAGCTTCAGAGCCACACGGCAGTATACTGCGCTATAATATATGTACTGCTAAAATATACTGCACAGCACTGCTCTACTGCGCAGCACATTGCTGCATGCACCGCATCTTCAGAAGGGGGAGCTGTAAAGTCATCGCCATTAATGTCAGGGCGTATTGCACAGACTGTGTTACTAAACATATGTAGCCTGTTGTATCCAGCCTACACAACGGAATACCCGTAAAATACTCCTGATGAAAATGATAAAACTCACGTGCTTTAACGCCCCTCAAACTTCCTGTAAACCTGCATCCACCATTCAGTTCTCTCAGAATCAGTGGCCACAGCGGCCATATTTACTTGCAACCCAGCCTCACTACAGAAACGCCAACAGAAAACCCAATACCTGGGTTACTTTTGTTCTTTCAGCCACAATGCCTCACAGTACTCTGGGATGGAATGAATAAATACCTCCCAATAATATTAGGCTACACAAACCTACCTAACATCATTGTCATAATAATAACTAGAAGTTTCTAGAAACTTCATCTGCGTTGCAAAACAGATGTTTTAATTATTGTTTAGACAAGTATGTGATGAATACAGGCAGTTTCAGTATGTGAAACAACTTTAAGGAATTGTAGCTTTAAAGCCGCTTCATAGCTCTTTTCTGGAAGGATTTATGCGAGCATATTGCATTTGACATTACAGGAAGGTCAAAGGTCATCAGCCAAGGCATCATACATGGGTTCCTATACGTGTTCCATAATAGGTATGAGCCTAACTGCATTCTGTAATTCAGAGCCAGTTCTCACTGTGACCTTAGTGAAAGTCTAGGGCAATATCAACAATTGTAAGCGTTGATTGACCTTTAAGGGGAGGTCAAAGGTTAAGATTAAAGTGCTTGTACTATTTTAGCAGTACACTTATGATGTTCATTACAAATCTGAATTCAGATTGCAGCTTTGAGCCTTGCGTTTTTTTGTTTTTTTTTAATACTAATACTAATTGAATTTGAGGGGTCACAGGTCAAATAAAGGGTCATTTTGAAACCCCGTATATGGTTTCATATAGACTATCTCCTCTCTGTGAGGCATTATAGAGGTAAAATTGGTTAAATCTTGCTTTTAATCTGAAACAAAAGGTCAATGTCAAGTACATTTTCAAAAAACACATGGTTTCCTATACATGTCCAATATTAATGTGACTCTTCAATCTGAAAGCATTTATAAGGCCAGACTACATATAATTGACCTTTGAACCCTAAAGGAAGAGTCCAAGTTCAAACATTATTCTTTCAAAAGAACACATTTGGCCCCTTATGACATGATGTATGATGATTGATGGATTTTGATGATAATGCTATTAATTATGCTATTTCTACAATACTCTAGCTTCTGTAAGCAGGGCAATTATTTCCTTCTGTATTTTAATTATATTTAAATGCAAGATCATGCCATGTGGTGCGATCAGAAAATATTATTAAATAGGTAGGTAACGCACATATAATATTTATTTGTTTTAGTTTTCCATCTCAACCCGAGTGTAGTTAAGCTGCATGTTTGCTGGATTGGAGAAACGTTACACTTTTTCTGCAAGCCTACCAACAAAGACACCTGACCATGCTTTATAATACATTTGTGAATCTATACTCTAGCCCAGAGGTTCCCAAACTGGGGTCCGTGAGGGGGTGCAAGGGGGTCCGCAGCAACTATACATCTAACGTCTCACAAGCTATCTGATGTCTGATTGGTTACTTGCCTTTAGGAGGCAGGACATACGACACACGTGATTGGGTAATTTACTTCTTGAAGGAGGGAGAAAGCAGTGACAGCACAAAGCTGTAATTTGGAAACGTTAATTGCCTAATTAGACAATGTGAAATGTAATGAAAATTGAGTGGATATCATTATAAGGCATTGTATTGACACATTATCAATTGTTGGCATTAATAGGTTACTTCTTTTTAGTAGGTTACTTTAAGTTCTATATTTATAAGGATTTTAAGGTTTGTAGCCTGCACTCAAACTCTGTAAACCCCCCCCCCAGGCCTACAAGACGTTTGCGAACCGCGTGACCAGCCTGAAGAGGAAGCTGGATGTGCTGAAGGCCTCACTGCCCGACCCCGAGGACTCCCCGCCGCCCTCCCCCAGCGAGGACGCGCCCTCCCCCACTGGCTCCGAGTCGCCCTTCCATGGCATGGGTCGGGCCGAGGGGGGGCCGCACCTGGACATGGACCTGGACGGCCAGGCTATGGACGAGCTCGAGGGGGGGGTCAGCCCATTGTCCTCCCCCAGCACCCCGCCCTCCCCTGTGCCCCCCCCCTCCACCACCACTCCAGCTGCCGCCGCCACCACCACCACCACCACCCCCCCCACAGCAGCAGCCAGCGCCCCTGCACCCGCCTCCGCCCCCCACTCCACCGACAACAGAGACGTGGAGGACATGGACCTGTCAGAGGGAGAGGAGGAGGGGCACAGCACGCACATCATCGGTGAGAGAGGGTGGGAGCTGGGGGAGGAGGAGGGAGAGGGTACCATCTCCAGGCTCCGATCTTCATCTCAATTGTGTTGTGCTAAACCAGTCGGTGCTCAACCTTTTTAAAATGGAGGAACTCTGCATACTTCATTTAGTCCACCAGTCAATCACGCATAGCGCCGGTATTTAAAGACGGGCAAAACCCTTTAGAGGTTTTTGGTGAGGAATGTTGAACTGTGAATTCTGTTTTGTCTTTATGGTGAGGTGTAGTTTGTGTGCGATTAGGTTTTTATTGCAGCTTCTCGCTCAATTAAATCTAGAATATGTGGGGAGGAGACGTGTTGTGCTGGGGTGAATCACAGTGTCTGTTATTGAAGAGCAAGACGGTCCGCCTTAATCTCCCCGCTGATACAAAACTGCAAGCCTGTACTCCGTAGCAGTTATAAACACGAGTAGAAGAAAAAATAAATACATACAAACCAAATACACCATTGATAACAGCTGTGTAGTTATAATTATATTAATGTATTTATTGGCAGACACCCTTATCCAGGCGTTCTCTATTAGCCGGTGCATCAATGCTGACATGTTCTCTTATGTGAATAACAGATCAATGTAAATATTTTATTAATCGTCCACATGTGTATATAGCGCAGTGCATTAAATAAACAACAACCCACCGGCTCTACAGCAAATTAAACAACTGAACATCATAGAGGTTTCTATTCTACCACGTATGCAGGACATTGTGATTGAATCCCAGCCGTGGACACAGTATTGTGATATAAATCCCTTTATTGTAATGTGATTTTATTATCATTGTCTGAACCTGAACAGAGGTGTCTACAAAATATATAATTTTAATATCACCAGATGCCATTCATTTGTTTTGAGAACTCCGCTATATTAGTAATCTACTGTTAGCTAAGAGGCAATAAAAGCACAAAGTCTTGCTGGGTGTCAAGGGGCAGCGCTTATCCTGTGAGTAGAGCCCTGCGGTGCAGCTCACCTGTGCCCTCGATATCATAAACATACATGTCAAATGTGTGAGTGTGTTACACAGCTAGAGTTACACTTGTACCATTGTTTAATTTGCATTCAACTACAGAAACTGATACTAAAGAAGAGAGAGTGAAAGTACTGTATGAAAATATGTCCCACCCTCTGCTACATTTATTCCTCAGATTTGGGGATTTCAATTTCAAACCCTTGTTGTTTTGACTGCTTGACCTACGCATTAGGAAATGGCGTGAACAATTAAGATTTGTTTAAGTAATTAACTTTGACAGCACAGTTTTCTTAAAGGTTTATCATTCACTCTTTCATCGTAGGCTTCCAGGGTGTCATTGCAGTGGTAGATGTTCAAATAGCCACAGCAGTGAGGGATGAGCCGGTTCGTGTCAATAGAAAACTCCTAGTCACCGCACGCACTGCTTAATAATCGGATCAAACAATCGCATCAGCGGAGCCAGATCTTGACCTGCTTCGTACAGCGCCTTTGCATGAACCGATCCAGTCAGTACGACCGGTCCCTGGACTGGCTGTCACTAAACTCTCTCTGTCCGTCCACAGTTGAGGAGCGGAGGGAGAAGCCCCCTCCCGCGGCATCCAGCCCTGCCCCCTCCTCCCGGACCCCCGAGGGCCCCCTAGCGAAGACCGCTGCCACCGCGCCCCCCCCTGTCGCCTCCCCTGCCCGCACCCCCGGCACCCCCGCACCCCCGCTCCCCGTCAACCTGGCCAACGTGGACCTCGGCAAGATCAGCTCCATCCTGAGCTCCATCACTTCGGCCATGAAGAGCACAGGTGCGTGTGTGTCGTCCGTCCCCCTACACATGCGCACACGCATTGCAGGAGTATAGGAGTGAATTGACTTCTCCTGTCTCTGTCCGTCTCTCTCTTTCTTTCTCTCTCTCTCTCTCTCTCTCAGGTGTGAGTCCAGGCCCCAGGCCATCCCCGGGGACGCCCAACGCCCCGTCCCCTCATAGTGTCTCCCTCAGGGCTCCGGCCCCCCCGGCCCCTGTCACCCCTGGCAACCCACTGGCCAGCATCCTGTCCCGGGTGGACATCACCCCCGAGGGTATTCTAAGCGCCCTGTCCAAACAGCAGGGCCAGGGGGCCAGCCTGCAGGGTGAGTGAGCTGTGAGTCTCTGTGTGTCCGTGTGTGTGTCAGGGTTGGCGATGCTCCAGGTTTGCTGGCTCCAGAGTGGCTCCAGACATTCAACTCCGCACTCTGTTCACTGCCATTGCATAGGGCCAACTGTGAGGTGTGTTGGGGGAGGAATAATGGTTTGGGGCTGTTATTCATGGGTCAGGCTAGACCCCCTTAGTTCCACTGAAGGGTGGACGCTACAGCATACAATGACATTCTAGATGATTTTGCACTTTCAGCATTGTGACAACAGTTTTATTAGCCTATTGTAGAGATGGCAGACCTTTTTTGGTTGGTTGTAATTAAGTTATTAAGCAAACATCCCAACGAAACAAACCACATTTCCACAATACAAGATAATCAAAAACCTGTGGATAGATAGAACCATCCGGGGGTCCGGATCTGGACCATTGTCCACCAGCTGTGAACCCCTGATCTACTGAAAGCCTTCCCAGAAGAGTGGAGGCTGTTATCGCAGCAAAGGGGCACCAACTCCACATTAATGCCCATGATTTTGGAATGATGTTCGAACATACTTTTCGCAATGTATTGTACTTTGACCCACATCTGGTGTTTTTGGAAGATGTCCGGTTATGTTAAGCACTGAAATCTATTGGATATGTCATAAAAAATTGTACGATTTGCCCTCAACCCCGTGCACCCCGACGTTCCTCAAATTGCTAGGAACACCCTCTTGGTCGACGTTTTGCCAGACAGATCCTTGAGCTGCTCTGGTCTCTGGAGCCGGTGCACAGCCAACCCTAGTGTGTCTGTGTGTGTTTGCATCTTTGTGTCTCTGTGTTCAGTGTCTGTGCTCTGTGCTTATGACTGTTCAGTGGCTGTGCTGTGTTCAGTGACTGTGCTGTGCTCCTCTCCAGGCCTCTCGTCTCTCCTGCACAGTGTAGCCGGAAACAGCTCTCACCCGGCGGGGGGGGGGGGGCCCAACTCGGCCAAAGAGCGCCCCCCCAGCTCCAGCTCCAGCTCCAGCTCCAGCTCGGCCCCCGCCCGCGGACACAACTTCCCCACGCAGAGCTCCCCTGCCCCCCCCGAAGTCAGCTCCTCCAGCTCCGCTTCCAAAACCAGCTCCTCCTCCTCCTCCTCCGCCTCCAGACACCGGCCCGCCCCCGGGGCAGGGCACAGGAGAGAGTCGGAGCGGGAGCGAGCGAGGGAGCGGGACAGGGAGCCGTCGGTGTCGGCCGCCGCCGCCTCCTCCTCCTCGCCCTCCAGCCTTGAGATGAAGATCCACAAGTTCCTGCAGGGGAACCCGGGCTTCAGTGCCCTCAATCTCAACATCCCCATCCTGGGGCCGGGTGGGGGGGCGGGCGGCGGTGGTGGGAACAGCCCCAGCCCCTCCCTGCCCGTGTCTCAGGGCTCGGGCGGCGGGGGGGTGGACGTCGCTCTCCTTGGCCTGCCCGCCCTGCCCCCCGCCTCCAGCGCGGACAACGTGGACGGCACCCCGGTGCGAGACGAGCGCGGGGCCACCCCCACGCAGGACGAGATCATGGACAAGCCCGCCGGAGCTGCGGAGACCGTGCCCATGTCCCTGCTGTCCAAGATCCTGAGCCCTGGCTCCGCCTCCTCCTCCTCTTGCTCCGCCCCCAGCAGCAGCGGCAGCGGCGGGGGGGACGCCTCATACCCAGGCAAAGCCACCAAACACCCGGCCGTGTCCTCCTCCTCCAGCGCCAGCCTGCCCTCCTCCTCCTCCTACAAGGGGTTCGGCCCCGGGTCTCGTGACCTTTCACCCACTGCCTACCGTGGTGCTGATTACCCCCCTGCCGACACCTCGGGCTTCGGAGACGGCGAAGACGGGTACTACAGGGGAGCCGCGCCACCCTCCTCATCCTCCTCCTTCAGCCTGGACAAGAAGGTGGCCAAGTCCATCCTGAAGTCCGGGGCGAAGGTCACAGAGGAGACCAGGAGGAAGCTGCCCGCCGTGTCCTCCTCCTCTTCTTCCTCTTCCTCCTCGGCAGCCGTCTCTTCCTCAGCCAACTCCTCCTCCTCCGACCACCGGCGGCCCAAGGAGGGCTACCCACCCAACGCCAGCACTGCCGGCCGCCAACATCCTGGGCACCGCCCACCCGAGTCCTCAGAGGCTGAGGGCGGAGACAAACCCCTGACCTCCCCCACCGCCGTGCCCTCCTCCTCTTCCTCCTCCGCCCCGGGCCCCTCGGAGGCGAAGGAGGGCACGGGGGGTGATGCTGGGGAGGAGGAGCACTACCACCGCATTGAGACGCTGGTGTCCTCGTCCTCGGGCGAGGCGGGGGCCAGCGGGCGCGGCGCCCCCATCGAGACGCTGGGCTTCAGCACGCGGCGCGTGTCGGGCGAGCGCATCCAGACCGTGGAGTCCATCCGCGTCATTGGCAAGCCCCGGCCCCCCCACGCCGCCCGCCCCCCTGCCGGCTGGTACGACCCCACCGCCGAGCCCTACCACCCACACCCCCTCCTGCCCCCCCCGGGCCAGCCACAGCAGCCCCCGCCCTCCGAGATGCCCGGCCTGGGCAGCCCAGTCTCCGCACTGCCCCCACCCCAGCTGCTGCCCCCCCCCGGCCCGGGGCAGTTCCCCTTCGAGGAGCGGCCCCGGCTCCCCTACCCCGAGAGCTCGCCCAACCGCCTCCCCCCTCCACATGCCGGCGCCGCCTTCTTCAACTCGCACCCGCCGCCCCCCATCCCCCAACCCCCTCCGCCCCCGCGCGACTTCGTCATCTCCATGCCCCCCCAGGCCGGCGGCCCCCCCTCTGCCGTGCTGGTGGGGGGGGTGATGGTGCCAGTGGACCGCGTGCTGCCCCCCTACCCCCCCCGCATGGAGGCCGGGGCGGGCCCCATCGCCAACAGCAACAGCAGCGTCCGGGGAGAGGGAAGCGGGAAGAAGCCCCCCACCCCCACGGCGCCCTTCCCCCCCCCGCACCACCCCCACTCCCTGCCCCCCTCCCCCTCCAAGGACGGGCCGCCGCCGCCGCTCCTGCCCTCCCTGCTGGGAGACCCCCCTGCCTTCAACGACCTGCCCCGGCCCGGCACTGTGAAGGAGCACTTCGGGCCCCCGCACCACCGCCCCCCTCTGCACCGGCCCGGCGCCCCAGGGGCCCCCCCGCCCCTGCTGGGACGAGTGCGAGACAGCCCCCCCCGCGGCACAGCCTCCGCCTCCGATCCCACCTCGCCCTCCGCACCCCCTCCACGCTCCCCCATCGACCCCCCCGGACTCAGACAGCCGAACCCCCCCCCGGCCTCCTCCCCGTCTCCCTCCCCCTCCCCCTCTGCCGCCTCGCAGCCTCCGCGTAACCATGGCAGCCTGCCGCGCCTGGCGCCCCCCCATTCGCCATCTGCCCCCTCCCAATCCCTTTTGCGCCTCCCCCACCCCTCGCCCCTGCAGCTGCACCCTCAGAGACAGTTCTTCCGCGGCCCCCCCCGGCCCGACTTCCAGCTCCGGCCCCCCCACCGCCTGCCCCACCCCGCCTTCCACGACCGGGACCCCTTCCGTGGGGGCAAGAGGCCTCGCCCGTCTTTTGGGGGTGGCGGGGGGCACCCCTTCTACGCTCCCAAGCGCCCCTTTTTGCCCCCCCGCTACTGAGGCCTGTGACTCGCCCCCAGTTTGACCCCCCAGGGCAGACGCACCCCTCGGGTGATCTGAACCCACGCTATCACCCCGACATCAGCGTGTCTGTGTGCTCCCAGACGCACTGTGGAACCAGTCAGTCACGCCTACACACACACACACACACACACAGCCTGTCGAGCTGCTCCTCTCTGTGTCAGCGCTCTGCTTCCCCTCTGTAGCTGTCCTGGCTGAACGCACATCCCAGAATGACCTGCTCCCTGCCTAGCTGCCCATAGGAGGGCAATGAACTGGGCACCATTATATATATTCACTGTCCCCTAGCCCTGCTCTCCCACACATCCCAGCCGCCATTCATTCCCAAAGGAATCCACCCACTGAGGGCTCATCCCAGCATTTTACTTGGAATACAGGAAAGCTTCCACCAACCCACGCGCCGTGTTCCTCTCGGGATGAACGCGCGAATTGGGAGCAGTAGTAGTAGGAGGAGGAGGAGGAGGAGGATGGAGGGAAACGTGAAGAATAAAAAATTGATAAAGCGAGAAAAAAAAACACCGAGAAAGGTGGTTATTTAATTTTCCAGTTTTAATTTTTACGCTCTGTGGCTTCCTTCTTCTTTCGTTGTGTGTGTCAGGTTGAGAGGGTGTGTGAGTGAGTGAGAGTGGATGTTGAGATTCAAAGTGTCCACGTGCTTCAACAGATGGGCGGGCAGTGAGTGTGTGTGTGCGTGTTAGGGGTTCACAAAATCTTTCTCTTCTCATGGGGAAAAATGCAGCATTGTCCAGCCCCCAACCTGAAGAGCTACAGTCCAGTCCAGTAAGGGTCTCTAGCCCTGGTCCTGGAGAGAGGCAGTCATGCAGGATTTGTAAGCATATTCAATCAGGAGGCACTCTAATCAAGACTAAGAAAACCGCTAATTGGTTCAATTAATTAGTGCAGAAGACACTGTTCTGTAGCTCTCAGGATTGGACAGCACCACACCCACTGATCTAGCTCATTAAATCTTGTGTTAATGACCTTTGTAAGAAGTCTGTTTGGCTTGTTTGACGAGTTCTTTAGCCGTTCGTTTTTTTGTTTTCTTTTTCTGATTTGATCACTGTCTTTTTAAAAACAAAACAAATACATCTATATTGAACCTTGCACTCCAGTCTCTCCTGCCTGGTCTTGTTGCCGTTCCTCTGCGTTTTTCTTGTGTTTCGGTCCCACACCAGACACGAACACACACACACACACACACAGAGAGAGAGAGAGAGAGAGATTACATTTCCTCCCCGTTCGCTGATGCATGTTAACCAAATGGTCAAGTGCAGCCACCCCCCCACCCCTACCTCCTGCACCTGCCTGTACAGTCTGTATATATGGAGAATGTGAACGTTTGTCTGTGCTCTGAAATGTCCTTGTTTTGCAGTGAGGATTAATAATTACCAGCCATTAGCACTATCATTTATAATGATTATGATTGATTATGATTGTGAAGCGGTGGCCACGACCGGAGGGGCTGTCTGCGCCTGTGTGAGCCCTGCTTGGTGGCTGTGGGCGGGGCATGGGGCGCTCCGGAGGGCCGCGGCCGTCTCGCAGCCAGGGGGCGCAGGCAGCCGGAGGCCTGCCTGCCACACGTGGGAACTTCACCTGTATTGACTTTAATAAAAAACAGAGTTTTCAAACACAAGGAAGGCACTTTCTTTACGGTCATCAGCATTACTGTGATTGTTGTTTTTGACAATGTATTGTTGTGATGCTGTTGTGTGGGAGGGAGCCGGGTTCACTGTGCCTCCTCTGCCCCCCTCCTTGGGACACGGGAATGTTTCACTGCACATTTTCTGGGTTTTTGTGCTTCCCGAGAGGGGTGTTATTTAATGTGTATTTATTGTGTGACTTCCTGTAAACCCCTCCCACCAGCCGATTGGTCGCCCCTTCCCCCGGGAGTGCCTGCCCCACACAGCTTCCTATTGGGCCAACGCCTGGAGCTTCCACCCAATAGGAAGCTGCGTACGGCAAGGCCCGGGGGCCAAACTGAGCACACAGCAGCACTGGCTCTGGTATCCTGGAGTGTGTGGTGTGCTGGCTTACTGCAGGACTACAGCCCTAGTTATTATGCCCCTGATCAGCACCAAGTTGGGTCCATGTCCAACAGCCTCTCCCTTCGCCAGGGCAGCATCCTGTCCTGCTAGGCCCATTGAATCCTTTATCATTTTGAGTTGATCCCCTTGAACTTCACACCCACTGGCCCTGCAGTGCCGTGGCCCTCCGGGACCCTGGTTTGCCTCGCCGGGACAGGACTGTGTACTCTGCGTTGTGCACTTCCTGTGTCCGGGTCCGGCTTAGCCACTCGGGCCTGCAGAGGACCAGCGTCCCGATCGATCCTTTCTTTGTTCAGGCCCCAAATACAGAATGATAGAGTTTGATGCACCCTCCTACGCTGCCTGACCAGTGAACACTGATGTTGTCGCACACTGACACACTCACCAAGTGACTTTCACAAACAACGACTTGAGCTGACGGGCACGGGAAGACTGACACACAGACACTGACGGCTGGACAGAGACGGGCACTGACAGGTTTTGTTTGTATCCCCGACCCCAACACACTGCGAGATCTCTCAGCCCACTGGTGTCCTTGGCAAAGAGTGTGCGAGAGTGTGTGTGTATAAGTGAGAGAGCAAGTGTGTTTTCCCCAGCCGCCACCACTACTTTCACCCATTCTTGTGGGATCTTAGCGGCCTCCAGTGCTGGTGTGGCTGCACTGTCTTCCTCTTGACAATCCCACGCGTGATACAGAGCCCCGTGCGGTCGCACTGCGTGGCCCTATGACTTGCGTGATCAACCAATTGTGAACTGCGCCTCCCTATTCAGTAAAGCGGGAGTTACAAACGCCTCGGTAACGCACACAGTGAACCGCTGTGTTGTGCGATGTCGCTTCTGGCTCAGTGCGTGGGACACCGTGGCTGTGTTAAAATGGTATCTTGCGTTCAGCGCGCTCCCTTGATGCGCAAGATATCACGTTTGCGATTTGGCGCTGCGAGACGGGGCAGTTCGCCGCGCACACGGGGCGTTTGACGTGGCGGATTCTAGAGCATTGGTTTGGATTCGAGAGCATTGGTTTCTGTGACGTCGTGCGACAGAACCTCGACAGCCTTTCACACCTGCAGCCAAGAGATTCCTGTGAGAGTCGCAATCAAGTCGGGAGTGTATTCAATCACTTATGAATAATATGACTAATCATTGAACACAGCGGGATAACATCAGTCTTAATGCACATCTACATTAAAAGTGCAAAAAGATCTTTAAAACGTGTTATATTTCGTGTCTTCTAGTTTTTGAATGAACTCTAAATACTTCGTTTCATTGTTGCCATTTTAATTGCGGTCAGTTGAGTGGCGTTAGATCATTGCATTGCTTTCTGTTTTTTTGGGCTGCATGCTTCCTAGGGCTGCACGAACTAGAAGGAGCTTTATTCCCCCCCATTTAAAAAAAATGATGACGCAGTAGCCTGGGTCCATTCCTGTTTCAATGGAAGTTTCCAGAACACGAGTCGTGTGTGTGCAGCACACATACAGTCTGCGCTGTATTGTCATCTCAACACCCGTTCTATTCCTGTTGTTGTCTAATTGGGTTTTGTCCTCCCTATGAATGAATGCATCTGGTCCGGCTCCGACCCGTCCCGCTGCACTGCGTATTAATAAGCCCTTAAATCCGAGTCCTGGTTGAGAAGTTTCGTGGGTCAGCCGGAGCCGCTGCGCATCGGTCAAGCCCACTCTCTTGTCGCTCTGCGCAGATTCCTGCCCAGCTGCGCAGCTCATTTTCCCGGTTGGCTGATTCGCACTCGCCTGCTTTTCTCCTTTTTCTTGGCGAATCAGCGCCCAGAGCTGAGCAGTTCGACAAGCGGAGCGTTTGTTTAGATCTCTGCCTGGCGTGTGATTGGCTCCTGCAGCGTCAGAGCCCCGCCCCCTCATCGCGCTCTCAGCCAATCCGCTTTCCCCGAGTCTCTCCTCCGGCGTGTGTCTTTTCCGGTGTCATGGCGGCGCACACTGGGACACAGTGATCGTGGCTGTGTGCGCTGGGAGACGGACAGAGGGATCATGTGCGTGGGCTTGGCGCTTGTGTCGTGACGGGAGCTTCGGATCGCGATGTTAGCGGCTGTGTTGAAGGCGGCTCCCGGCCGGGGGGTGACAGTGGCCGCTTGCAGGCGTTACAGTCAGGTGTGTCCTTTACTGCAGGCGGATGAAGACTAACAATAATAATAGTCTGTGCTGTGTGTGTGTGTGTGTCACTGCAAGGTTACTCCTGTCATCACTCATTTTGCAGACGCATTGATACAGATCTAACTACAGTGTTATCGAGAGTAAAGTATAATCTCTACAAGCAACACTCTGCAGCTCCACACAGTGTAACTGTCCTGTTAATGACACTGAAGTACAATATAGAAAACAATACAGGGAGTCTCTTTACACAACAGTCAGTCCCCTGCAGGGTTATACAGCTGTGTGTACAGGTCTGGGCACAGGGCAGTGTTTCGTACAAGGAAGTGTTGGGTACAGGCACATTCACAGGCCAGTGTTGGGTATAGATACAGGCATGGGGCAGTGTTGGGTACAGGCACATTCACAGGCCAGTGTTGGGTATAGGTAAAGGCAAAGGGCAGTGTTGGGTACAAGTACGGGCACAGGGCAGTGTTGGTTACTGGTAAAGGCGTAGGCCAGTGTTGGGTACAAGTATAGGCACAGAGCAGTGTTTGGTACTGGTAATGGCATAGTGCAGTGTTGGGTACGAGTATGGGCACAGGCACTGGGCAGTTATTTTGTGTGTAGCTCAGTAGTGGTCTGATGCACACTGTCTGTAATGTGGACGCAAATAAGTAAATAAACCCATAAATAATTAAGCAGGTAAATAACAGTACAGAGACCTGAGCAGGACCAGACTGCAGTGCGCTGACCAGCCTCAGCCCAGTGAGGAGGAGGAGGAGGAGGAGGAGGAGGAGGAGGAGCAGGATAATCATTATGATGATGATAATGATAATCATTCCTCCTGACTGGTACTTATTTGTTTGTACTGCTGCCTTCAAACCTTGTCTGACGTCTCTCTCTCCTCCTTTCTTTCTCCTCCCTCTCTCGCTGTGCAGGCGGTGGGGTCCGGGGCCCTACAGGAGCGGCTGCGGGTGTTTGAGCGGCTGTGGGAGCAGCGGGGGGGCAGTGAGCAGGGCGGGCGGCCGCTTAAAGTCTCTCTGGGTGGGGGAGCGTCACTGGAGGGCAGCGCGGGGGTCACACGGCCCCTGGACCTGGTGCAGCACGCGAGGTGGGCCCTGAGTCTGGAGCACGTTACCAGCGCCTCTGTGACACACTGAGTGTGTGTGTGTGTATATCAGTGTATTCAGGGTGTGTTTCGCTGTTGCAGGGCAGGTAAGGGCAGGGTGCTGGTGGCTCGGGTCAATGGGCAGCTGTGGGACCTGAGGCGCCCCCTGGAGGAGGACTGTGAACTGCAGCTCCTCGACTTCGACACTGCAGAGGGCAGAGAGGTACCGACTGACACGCACACTGATACCCCGACACCCTGCTTGTCTGCCTGTCTGTCTCTGAGCGTGTGCCTCCTCTTCCCAGGCTCTGTGGCGCTCCAGTGCGGTGCTGCTGGGCGGGGTGCTGGAGGCGCAGTGGGTGGGGCAGGTGTGTCGGGGGGGCAGCAGCGACAACGGCTTCTTTTGCGACTTCCATCTGGAGGACCGGTCAGTGTCTCTTTATCTATCTGTCTCTCTTTCTCTGTCTCTGTGTCTCTCTCTGTCTTTCGCTGTCTCTGTGTCTCTCTTTCTCTGTCTGTCTCTGTCTTTTTTGTCTCTATTTCTCTGCCTCTGTGTGTCTGTCTGACTGTCTCTCTCACTCCCCCCATCTCTCGGTGTCCAGATCTCTCCTGGGCAGTGACCTGAGCTCAGTGGAGCAGGCTGTGGCTCAACTGGTCAGTCAGAAGCTGCCGTTCCTCAGACTGCAGGTCAGCCAGGCCGAGCTGAGAGAGCTGTTCCAGGTACAGCATGCCCTCCCCCTCTGATACAAATAAAGATGCACACACACCACCCCCCCTCTGATACACACACACACACCACCCCCCTTCTGATACACACTCTCACAAACAGAACCACCCCACTGACCACTGTTCCACTGTTTGTTGTTTTTCAGCACAACCAGTTTAAACTGGAGCTGATTGAGCAGGAGGTGACTGGACCCACCACTACAGTGTACAGGTCAGATGCACACTGACCCCTGTGTGTTTGTGTATGTGTGTATGTGTGTGTGTGTGTGTTACAGGTGTGGCAGTGTGCTTGACCTGTGTGATTGTGTGTGTGTTACAGGTGTGGCAGTGTGGTTGACGTGTCTCCCGGCCCCCTGGTCTCTGACTCAGGTCGACTGAAGGCCATGAGACTGCTGCAGGTCAGTGAGCAGAGCAGCTGTATTCTAGCATAATTACAATGACTGATTATGAATATGACTGTAATAAAACACACAGCAGCAGAATTAGTACATAGAGTAACAGCAGTAACAACATCTGTAATATCAGCAGTAACGGAACCAGCAGAGTTGAGTAGTACTAACTAGTATTAACGCCCTCTCTCTCTCTCTCTCTCTCTCTCTCCCCCTCCCCCCCACCCCCCCCAGGTGTCTGCAGTGCAGTGGGGCTCCACGGGGGGGCGGGGGGTGCAGCGTGTCCTGGGCGTGGCGTTCCCGGACGGGGGACGGCTGCGGGACTGGGAGAGAGAGCAGGAGGAGGCCAGGGCTCGAGACCACCGGCGCATAGGAAAGGTGAGAGAGGGAGAGGGACAGGGGGAGAGAGGGGTGGAGGAAGGGCAGGGGTAAAGTTGTTGAAGTGTCTGTGTCTGTCTGTAGGACCAGGAGCTGTTCTTCTTCAGCGATGTCAGTCCGGGCAGCTGCTTCTTCCTGCCCAAGGGAGCGCACATCTACAACACCCTGATTGACTACATGAAGGTACGGCACACTGATACAGCACAATCAAGGCCCTATTGTAAATTGTAAATCAACTGCGCTGCCCTGGATGTCCCCGCAGCCTCCCCAAGTAGAGTCATTGAATGCACAATTAATCAATAAACAAATTGCTTAGAACGAATTACGATGAGTAGAAATGATAATTGGATTAATTGATTAATCTCTCTCCCTCTCAGAGTGAGTACAGGAGGCGGGGCTTCAGCGAGGTCATGACCCCGACCATGTTCAGCTCCCGGCTGTGGCGGCGCTCGGGCCACTGGGAGCACTACAGCGACGACATGTTCAGCCTGAGAGAGGGGGAGGAGGCGGGAGAGGGAAAGGGGGAGGGGGAGGGGGAGAGGGACGTCTATGCCCTCAAACCCATGAACTGCCCCGCCCACTGGTGAGTGAGGGAGAAGGGGAGAGAGGAGGGGTGGGATGGGTTTAAAGGAGGGGAAGAAAGGGATTACAGGAAAGGGAGAGGAGAGGAGGGGAGGGTGGGATGGATTTAAAGGAGGGGAGGACAGGGAGTACAGGAAAGGGAGAGGAGGGGAGGGTGGGATGGATTTAAAGGAGGGGAGGACAGGAGGAGAGGAGAAGAGGAAAGGAAGAGGGGGAGGAGGTGAGGGTGGGTTTAAAGGAGGGGAGGAGAGGGAGGGAGAAGGCATGTGAGAGAGAGAGAGAGAGATAGAGATGCATTTTAGACTGACAGTGCCCTCCCCCTCCTTCAGCGTGATGTTCGAGCAGCGCCGGCGGTCGTGGCGGGAGCTCCCAGTGCGCTGGGCCGACTTCGGCGCTCTGCACCGGGACGAGACCTCGGGGGCCCTGAGCGGCCTGACACGCCTGCGCCGCTTCACACAGGACGACGCACACATCTTCTGCACCCCGCAGCAGGTAACGCACCACACACACACACACACCCACACACACCACACACGCACTACTGCGGTGGTTGTTTCCACAGGTAACAGATTAAGTAGAGTGTATTGTGTGTGAATGTGTCTGTATTAATATGCATCTCCTCTCTCTCTCTCTCTCTCTCTCAGCTGGAGGAGGAGGTGCGGGGCTGTCTGCACTTCCTGCGCAGTGTCTACTCCGTGCTCGGCTTCTCTTTCCGACTGCTGCTGTCCACCCGCCCTGACCCCTGCCTGGGGGAGCCAGCATTGTGGGACACGGCCGAGAGGGTGAGATGAAGGGATGAGAGTGAGGAAGGGAGAGGAAGAAGCGGAGGGGTGGGGGAATTGAGGAGGAACAGAGATGTTTCTGTTCATTTTCTCTCCCTCTCTATCTCCCTGACCCCCCCCCGTCTCTCTCTCTCCCTCTCCCTGTCCCGCTTTCTCTCGCAGGAGTTGCAGAAGAGTCTGGAGGAGTTCGGGCAGCCCTGGCAGCTGAACCCTGGAGACGGAGCTTTCTATGGGCCCAAGGTAGAGAGAGGGGGAGGGGGTAGACGGAGATAGAGTGAGAAGGCGGCAGGGATATGAGAGGGTGAGAGGGGTGGTAATGGGGAGGGAGGGGGAGAGAGGAAGTGATTCCCAATTAGTGTATTTGTCTACGTGCTTAATCAGCTAATCGGCATGCATGGCCCCTAACCCCGCCCACTTGTCATCTGCCCCACCCAGATTGACATCCAGATCAAAGACGCCATTGGCCGATACCACCAGTGCGCCACGATCCAGTTGGACTTCCAGCTGCCAATCAGATTCAACCTGCGCTACACTGGGTGAGAGTCCTGTGCCTGGACTGTAGGTCTGTTGTGCAGCGAGACGAGCAGCTCACATCTGTGTGTTTAACGCTCTGCTCTCTTCCCTCCCTCTCTCAGGGCTGACGGGGCGGAGGAGAGGCCCGTGCTGATCCACAGGGCAGTGCTGGGCTCACTGGAGAGGATGATCGCCATTCTGGCGGAGAACTGCGGCGGCAGATGGTAACTATGCTGGACACACTGCACTGGACACATGACACGCTACACACTGGACGTGCTACACACTGCACGGCACACTGGACACGCTACACACTGGATACACTCCACTGGACACGCTACAAACTGCATGGCACACTGGACAAGCTACACACTGCACGCCACACTGGACAAGCTACACACTGCACGCCACACTGGACAAGCTACACACTGGATACACTACACTGGACACATGACACGCTGCACTGGACACTGGATACACGCTGCACTGGACACTGGATACACGCAACACGCTGCACTGGACACTACCCTGTGCCCTATAGTCATACCTGACCACGTGTGCGTCTCTCTGTGTCTCAGGCCGCTGTGGCTGTCTCCAGCACAGGTGATGGTGATTCCTGTAGGGGGCGACACTGAGGAGTATGCACAGCAGGTCAGTCACATGGCCACTTTCCCCTCCCTTCCCCTTCTCTCGTTTCTCCCTCTGTCTCCCTCTTTCCAAAACAAGCTTTATTGACAAGGTAGCCCCATGTTTGCCAAAGCGTTCCCACATCCCTCTCTCTCTTAAGGTGGTCACGCAGTTCCGGGAGGCAGGCTTCATGGTGGAGGCAGACCTGGATCACAGCGCCACCTTAAACAGGAAGATCCGCAACGCCCAGCTGGGACAGTACAACTTCATACTGGGTGAGAGAGAGAGAAATATTTGTATATGTGTGTGTGTGTTCAGTCTCAGTGTTAATCTCTTCTTCTCTCTCTCTCTCTCTCTCTCTCTCTCAGTGGTGGGGGAGAGGGAGCGGGGCAGCGGGTCGGTCAGTGTGCGGACGCGGGGGGGGCGGCAGCTCGGCCAGCACAGTGTGAGCTCCGTCCTGCAGCGGCTGTCCGAGCTGAGGGCCTCGCGCACCGCGGCCGCCGAGGACGAGTACTGACCCCCGCTGACGGGTAGCTACACGCTCACGCAACACTGCCTGTGGAGGGACCAGAGTCCTGGGGGGGCATGGGTGCCAGTGTTGATGTCTTGAATATGTCTCTGTGCATTTATTAATAAAGTTCTGTTTATTTTCACCTCTGTGTAGCAGCTTTGTGTTCACCATCACCACACTGACACACTGACACTGGCACACTTACTGGCACACTGACACAGGTACAATCACACTGGAGCACTGACACAATGACACTGACTGGCACACTGACACTGGCACAAAAACAATGACACTGACTGGCACTACGGCACTGACTGGCACACTGACAAAGGTACAATCACAATGGCACTGACTGGCATACTGACACTGGCACAAAAACAATGACACTGACTGGCACTACGGCACTGACTGGCACACTGACATTGGTACAGTGACACAGAGATCGTCCATTTCCAGCCCCAGGGGAACATGCTGCTCTGTGGGGACTTCAATGAGCTGAATAAACCCACAGGGAGACACTATTGAGACACTATTGAATCATTAACAGGACTAATTTCCATTCAATTTAGATTTATTAATATATTTATATATTGTTTCCTTCTCTTGTTCTTAAATCCTGTAATGTATGAGTTTATTTTATAAATCATTGTCCGTGAAATATAATTTTTCGATGTATGTGTTGTGTTTTGGCCAATAAAGCACCTTGAAATTGAGAGAGCGGCAGTAGAGGGCGCTGTAGGGTCACTCATGGTTTCTGTTTACAGCCTTGAAAACTCTCCTGAGCAGAAAACCATTATAGAGATCCAGCCCAGCTGCCACTGACAGGAGAGGGAGAGAGAGAGGGAGAGAGAGAGGTGGGTGGTTACAGTAGTTTTCTCCAGTTTATATTTTGTAATTGTCAGTAATTTTATATTTTCTGCTCTATATTTGGCATCAACAGTTGTTAATCATTAGAATCACACTCACATGCACACACAAACAAAAAAAAAGCTCTGTGTCAGGCAGTCAGTGTGTCAGGTAGTCTGTCGGGCAGTCAGTGTGTCAGTCAGTCTGTCGGGCAGGGGAAGGCCCGAGATAAACATCCTGTCCCGCTGACGGCGGTGACTCACTGCCCCCTCCGCCCCCCCCAGTAGGAAGGAAGACAGAGAGAGACAGATGTCTGTTTATCAGGAGAGAGGGGGGGGGTATTGAGGACAACAGTGAAGAGTGACAGGAGAGAGAGAGAGGGACGGACGGGGGGGACATGAGAGAAGGGAGGAGGAGTGATGGAGAGAACAGGACAATATGCAGCAGAGAGATGGAGAGGGTTGGACTGGGCTGTATGTTGAAGAACAGGGTGAGAGAGAAGGAGGGAGTGAGGGAGAGCAGGAATGTGGCAGAATGACTATAAAAGGTAGACTGAGCCACAGTGCAGGAATCCCAGGAAATGATAGCGGGAGGGAGGGAGGGAGAGAGGGAGGTGGTGATGGTGGGGGGGTTCTTTCCTTTTCTCTGGTTGAACGGCGGAGCAGTATAAGGGAAATGACATGAGTCACTGAGGCCTGACAGAGAGAGAGAGAGAGAGGGATGTGGAGGGTGAGCTGGTCACGCTGACATTAATGACCTGAGAGAGGAGGTCAGAACAGACAGACTGACTCGCCCACTGTGCAGCCCTGGACTGAGGGAGGTAGAGAGAGAGAGAGGGAAGGAAGGAGATAGGGGCAGGAGAGAGGGAGAGGGGCGGGAGAGGGGGAGAGGGAGAGAGGGAGAGGGGCAGGAGAGCGAAAGGGAGAGAAGAGGGAGATGGAGAGGGTGAGGGAAGAAGGGAGATGAAGAGGGGTTTGTGTGTGGCCATACAATCGGACTTGTGATCACGACATACCGCGGTAAAAACACCTTAAATATAGTGCAGCGGCGTGAAGAGGGGTAAAATGGATTTTCATTGTAGCCAACTGCGCCACTGAAGGCCGGGCTAACCTCCAGACCCCTAGGGCAGTACCGCACCCGGCCACCGCAGACGGGGCCGCTGAAGAGGCCTGGAATCGGCCGTTAGGAATCTGTACCGTCAATCTGCGCCAAAACAATTAAAATGACACAATGACAGGAAAATCAATTAACACCTTTAACACCCCCATGAATGTTGCCTGCTATGACTCTAAACTGCCTCCAATCCATATATCCATAGATTAGGGCCCAATTTGTTTATTTAAACTAGTTTCAATCTTTCAAATTGGTGCATTTTTTTGTTCAGTGTATATATATATATATATATATATATATATTGAATGTGTTTTTTTGGGCTGTTATCCTTGTTATTCAGTTTTATTGTGAGTTCTGTGTAAAACTGCTTTGGCAACTCCACTCCTATTGGACATGCCAGTAAAGCAACCGTTGAAATTGAACTTGAATTTGAGAGAAAGTGAGGCTGGGAGGGAGAGAGAGAGAGAGAGAGACAGACACACACACACAAAGCTGTCCTTCACACAGGCCCTGGTGGGTCACAGTGAGGTCGGAGTGGTATTTATATCACATGGCAGGGGGGCAGTTCCGGGGGGCGGGTTAGGGGGCAGTGTTATTGTTAGGAAGGAAGGCAGGATATCATTGGAGCCGGACACCTAAACATAGAGAGAGAGAGAGAAACAGAGCATGCTGGCAGAGAAGTGACCAGTTAGAGACAACACAGAGGGACAGGGCAGTGTGTGTGTGTGTGTGTTAGTCTGGTTGTCTAACTCACACACACAACACACTCACAGATACACACACAGCCAATCCCTCTCAGATGCACAGTATTTAAAATCCAAACACACACACTGTCGGCACAGTGCAGGATATTAAACTCCTATGATCTTTCTGTTTGGACTAAATTACCTATCTGGGCTCTCTCTCTCTCTCTCTGTCTCAGTGTGTGCAGTGTTCTGGGGCCTTGGTGCTGTACCATGTGTGGTATTAATCTAGTGTACACAGTGCAGTGTGTGATGTGTGTGTGTGTGTGTGTGTGTGTGTGAGGGAGAGTGCGCAGTCTGTCTGTCAGCCAGCACTGGTAATTCATAACAGCCAACTTTTGATACTCTCTGCCAATTAACCCCCTCTCTCTCTGTCTCCTGTTTTAATGTTTTAAGTGTAGATGATTTATTGGCTTGACAAAGATACAAGTGTTGCATCAGCTCAAATACAATGACAGAACACATGTGACACACACAAAACACACACACACACACACACATGACACGTGGTGTTCTCCGTGTGTGTGTATATTATAGGTTGACTCGGGCTCCATAGCAGCACGCTATAAATGTAGCTATCAGGACTCTCCCTCTCTCTCTCTCTCTCCCCCTGTCGCTCTCTGTCTCTCTCTCTCAAGCACCTGCAGTTTCTGCTCTTGGCTCTGGGGTAGGATAGACTCTGGAGTGTCGGCCAGTGCTCTGTTTAGTCTCTCTCTGTCTGTATCTATCTGTCTCTTTCACTCTCTGTGTCTGTGTATCTTTCTGTCTCTCTCTCTCTCCCTCTCCCGTCCTGCCTCTCCCTGTGCACCTTTCTCTCCCTTCCCCCTTCCTCTCCATCTCCCTCTTTCCCTCCCTCTCTCCCCCCCTCTTTCCTTCTCTCTTTCTCTCTCTCTCTCCGCCAAAGCACAGTAATCCTAATAGTCTTGTTTCCTGAGGTCGGATATTTTTCCAGTGATTGAGTGAAAACTGGCCTGAAAGAGAAAGAGAGAGAGTAGCAGTAGCAGAAGGATTGAATTAGACCTCAGTGTGTTT
Source organism: Amia ocellicauda (assembly GCF_036373705.1). Lineage (NCBI taxonomy): Eukaryota > Metazoa > Chordata > Actinopteri > Amiiformes > Amiidae > Amia > Amia ocellicauda. The sequence continues at coordinate 21,519,957 of NC_089863.1, forward strand.
CATGCCAGTGCAGTGGGAGTGGAGGGGGGCGGAGAGGATTGGGTCTGGGGGTCATTAACTCCTCCCCCCAATTTTAATAATAATCATAATTACTGTGTCTTGCCCTCTGATTTGCATATTATCAAGGGGTTATGATGAAAAAACAGCTTAATTTCTCTAAAACAGCTGTGATGTCACTGCTGCTTAGCTTGTGTTTTCATTCTGCTGCTTTGCTATGATGTCACTCTGCTGCCGTGCTTTGATGTCACTCTGCTGCCACGCTTGTGATGTGATGTCACTCTACTGCCACACTTGTGATGTCACTCTGCTGCCACGCTTGTGATGTGATGTCACTCTGCTGCCGTGCTTTGATGTCAGTCTGCTGCCACGCTTGTGATGTGATGTCACTCTGCTGCCACGCTTGTGATGTGATGTCACTCTACTGCCACACTTGTGATGTGATGTCACTCTGCTGCCGTGCTTTGATGTCAGTCTGCTGCCACGCTTGTGATGTGATGTCACTCTGCTGCCACGCTTGTGATGTGATGTCACTCTACTGCCACACTTGTGATGTCACTCTGCTGCCACGCTTGTGATGTGATGTCACTCTGCTGCCGTGCTTTGATGTCAGTCTGCTGCCACGCTTGTGATGTGATGTCACTCTACTGCCACACTTGTGATGTGATGTCACTCTACTGCCACACTTGTGATGTCACTCTGCTGCCACGCTTGTGATGTGATGTCACTCTGCTGCCGTGCTTTGATGTCAGTCTGCTGCCACGCTTGTGATGTGATGTCACTCTACTGCCACACTTGTGATGTCACTCTGCTGCCACGCTTGTGATGTGATGTCACTCTGCTGCCGTGCTTTGATGTCAGTCTGCTGCCACGCTTGTGATGTGATGTCACTCTACTGCCACACTTGTGATGTCACTCTGCTGCCACGCTTGTGATGTGATGTCACTCTGCTGCCGTGCTTTGATGTAATTCTGTTACATCATCCTTGTGCATCACTCTCGATTCTCCCGGCATGCTGCATACTGCCCCCCCATGTACAGAGACACAGGGTTACATTGTAGTAGACAGTACTACTGCATACACCTGCACTAACGTACACAATAGCACAAACACCTGTTGTTACACTGTCACACAGTACTGCTCCAAACCCAATAGCACTGTCACTTGGCTACACACTAACATATGCACCTACACAACATTACACACAACAGCTAAATATGCTGACAAACTATCTTCAAACTTTACATTCTAGATTGTTGTTTTTATTATTATTATTATTATTATTATTATTATTATTATTATTATTATTATTATTATTTTCCTAACAGTGTCATGTGTGTGTGAATTGTGTTCTCTCCAGGTCTGTGTCCTTCAACAGTTATTAATGAGAGTCGCTGTTATCTATATTTACAAGTGAATTGTCAGGGCAAGTCTGATAAATATAGAGAGAGTGGGGGAAAGTTACAAGGAGAGAGTGAGTCACTGTCACTATCAGTGTGTCAGTCAGTCAGTCAGTCAGTCAGTCAGTGTGTCAGTCAGTCAGCAACCACAGCAGCACTGCCCCACCCCTGGCAGCACACCAGGCACAGTCTCCTAATGTGTGCAAACCAGGGTGGGAGGGGCAGGGGTGCAGATTAATTACCTTCCCCAGGGGGGGGGCACACCCAGCTCTGTGGAGACCACTGCCATGGGCATAGAGAAAGAGAGAGGGAGGGAGGGGGAGAGAGAAAGAGAGAGAGAGAAAATAAAAACTGTTGAGAAAAAGAGGAACAGAGGGACGGGGGGTCAGTGTGTAGCCCTGGGGGGGGTGGAGGGGTGTGTGTCACTCCAACTAAGATCAGAGGAGGGGGGATTTAACACAGCTGTCCAGCTGCGGGGGGGGGGGGGGGGGGGCAGGGAAGGGCTGTAGATTAGGTCAGTGTCCCTGGGGTGGTGGGGGTCTGATCTGCTGGCTCTATTAGTCACTGTGCATTGGGCTGGAGAGAGTGAGTGAGAGTGAGAGAGAGAGTGTGTGTGTGTGTGTGTGTGAGAGAGAGAGAGAGAGAGAGAGAGAGAGAGAGAGAATGTGGTATTGACACAGGATTACACAAAACCCTCATAGTAATAATCCCTACTGTTGTGTAACTGCTGGATGTGTGTGTGTGTGTGTGTGTGTGTGTGTTGGTGGGGGGGGGGCTTCTGACACAAACACACTGTAAAAGACTCTTATAGCCCCAATATTTCTATTATTATTGTTAGGAGTTGTGTTGTGTTGTGGTTGTTGCTGTTGTTGCGCTGTTCGTGGTACGGTGTCAGTGTGTTTGTACAGATCTGGACACCTGAATGGATCTACAACAATACACAGCTGTGGCCGGCTACGCAAACTACGGACAGTATACTGTTATGGTATATTTATATATATTGTTATCAATAACTTTTGTCCACTGGAACACTTTTTTGTGCGACTGCTGGTTAGAGACCATGACAGTTTCCGCTGACATTAAACAGCTAAGGAATCACGCAAGTATCGCGCAGGAGTTTGTTTTAAAATATAGCGCCATGAAGGTACCGAGCCCTGGGGTGCTGTCCGCGCCGCGGTGCTGCACGGCGCATGCGTGAGAGCGGTGAGTGTTTGCGATTATTATTATTATTATTATTATTATTATTATTATTATTATTATTATTATTTAATTCAGATGAGTAGTGGCAGTATTAAAGCCTGCACTGTGGAGGCGCTTCTGTTGCGGTTAACTTGTCTGACTCCTGTAGCTGGACTCTTAATTGGGAAGAGAAATCCCCCCCACAATCTTTTTTTTTGTCCTTTGGTGGTATTCCAACTTCAGAGCCCCCCTCCCGGAGAGAAGACGGCGGCCACCTTAACAAAATATTTTGACGACAGAAAAAGAAAAAAAAGAAAAAGCACAGAGAGAGAGAGAGAGAGAGAGAGAGAGAGAGAGAGAGAGAGAGAGAGAGAAGGGAGGGAGCAAGAGAGAGTTGCGTTTAACAGAAATTAAGGGAAACCCCGCGATTGCCTGTGTGTCAGAGAGAGAGAGAGAGAGAGAGAGAGAGAGAGAGAGAGAGCGCAGTCCATACACCGACGGCGCAAACTTGCCCCTCTATCCCGCAGAAGACTGAGCCGCAGCCGCCGCCGCAGCGCTCGGGGTCCGAGGGAGATTAACTGAAACTCGGATAAACTCGACCCCCGAGTCCCGACTCTACCCACAGCAGCGGGAGGGACATGGGCCGCTCGCCCGGATCGAGTGCGGGCAGGTAGGCGACCCCGGCCGGGGGGATCCGAGGGGATCGTTAGCAGCAGCAGCGGCGTGCGGAGCGGCGGGGCTGTGAACAGGGTGGGCGAGAGAGGGGCAGAGCGGGGAGGGCAGGCTGCGTGTGCGGTACCGGCACCGAGCTGCGTTAATCCGGCCACATTAACCACAGGCAGCCCCTACCGCCGGTGCACAGCGCTACACACACACACACACACACACACACACACAATACGCACTTAATCATCCACACACAGCACTGTCTTGTTCTATACAATAATATACTTCACTACACTATACCTCACCGTACAGTACTTCACTATACATTTCTGCTCTAAAGTGACTTTGTTTTACTGCACTGTGCTGTGTTTGTTGGGACGCAGTGCTCTGAGCATCGCTGCGCTGCGCTGGAGGCGCTGGAGGCGCAGTGTGTGTGTGTCCACAACACCACCGAGAACAGGGCTGCTGCAGCGGCAGAGTAAACGGACACATAGAGTGACGCAGGAAGGGAGGAAGCGGAGACGAGACGCACAGAGGACAGAGGACAGGACCGCAGAGGGACAGGGGAAAGACTGAGGACTATAGATAAACATGAACAGACTGGGCCCGATGTACGCATGTATAAACACTGTGGATACACACCCCCACACACAAACTTATAATCACACCCTTTCTCACACACTAACTCACGCACACACTCACACTGCCCTCTCTCACGCACACACTCACACACACACACACATATACAAATGTACACTCTCACATACACAAGTGTACACTCACACACACTCACATATAAACTTACACTCTCTCCACACACACACACTTACACTTACACTCTCTCACACACAAACTTACACTCACACACACAATTACACTCTCACTCACACACAAACTTACACCCTCACACACAAGTGTACACTGTCACACACACAAACTTACACTCACACACACAATTACATTCACACACACGCTTACACTCACACACAAACGTACACTCACACACACTCACATATAAACTTACACTCTCTCCACGCACACACTTACACACTTACACTTACACTCTCTCACACACAAACTTACACTCACAAACTTACACTCACACACACAATTACATTCACACACACGCTTACACTCTCACACACACAAGTGTACACTGTCACACACACAAACTTACACTCACACACACAATTACATTCACACACAAACTTACACTTACACACACAATTACATTCACACAAATGCTTACACTCACACACACAAGTGTACACTCTCACCCACACACTTACACTCTCACACACACAAGTGTACACTCTCACACACTGTGTACACTCTCACACACACACATACACTCACACACAAACTTACACTCTCACACACACAAGTGTACACTCACACACACACTTACACTCACACACACACTTACACTCTCACACACACAAGTGTACACTCTCACACTCACACAAACTTACACTCACACAAATGCTTACATTCTCACACACACACTTGTACACACACACACTTACACTCTCACACACACAAGTGTACACTCTCACACACACACTTACACTCTTACACACACAAGTGTACACTCACTCTCACACACTTACACTCTCACACACACAAGTGTACATTCACTCTCACACACACTTACACTCTCACACACACTTACACTCTCACACACACAAGTGTACACTTACACTCTCACACACAAACTTACACTCTCACACATACATACAAACTTACACTCTCACACACAAGTGTACACTCTCTCACACACACACACACAATTACACACACACACACAAACTTACACTCTCACACACACACTTACACTCTCACACACACAATTACACACACACAAACTTACACTCTCACACACACACTTACACTCTCACACACACAATTACACACACACACACACACAAACTTACACTCTCACACACACACTTACACTCTCACACATACAATTACACACACACACACAAACTTACTCTCACACACACACTTACAAACTTACACTCTCTTACACACACACACTTACACTCTCACACACACAATTACACACACACACACAAACTTACTCTCACACACACACTTACAAACTTACACTCTCTTACACACACACACACACACACACACACAATCTGGGGGACAGTGTCAGGCGCTGTGTGTTGTGTTCTGGCTCCGTCTACCACTTTCACATGTATCTGCAGATCTGGGACCGCCCTTCCCCTGCCGGCCCGGAGGGACTCGCTGTGCAGATTATTTATTGTGGTTTTGTTTGTTTATTTTAGTATTAGTATTATTATTAGTAGTAATATCATCCACACACACACACACACACACACACACACAGAGTCAGTGAGTGTGGCTATGCAGTGATGTTTTAACTCTCTCTCTCTCTCTCTCTCTCCCTCTCTCTGTCCCTCTGTCTGTCCAGGCTGTGTATGTTCTCTGTGATCTTCAGCCTGTGTGTTAGTGAGCCGACCTCTCCAGCCAGGATCAAGGTGGGTCTGTCTGTCCATCTCCGGCTTTACGATAGTGTACGGGTTGTGTGGTTGAGAGAGAGTGAAAGAGAGTGGTAGATAAAGAGAGAGGGAGAGAGGGAGGGATGGGGAGTGAGTGAGAGTTCACTGACAGTTATTCTGTCTCTCAGCAGAATCAGTCACAAGCTAAATCAAAAACATTCAAAAAGCTGTCTGTCTCTCTCCTCTGACTCCTCTCTCTGTTCTCTCTATCTCTCCCCTCTCCCTCACTCTCTCCTCTCTTTGTTCTCTCTCTCCCCCCCACTCGCTTAAAATAAATTAAATTCAAATGTATGTTATTGGCATTAAAAGTAATAAATACAGGAAGTTTTGCCAGAAAAGATAAAAATATAAATGCAACCCCCCCCCTCTCTTTATTTCCCTCTCTCTCTTTTCCTCTCCCTCTCCCTTTCTTTCTCTCTCTCTCCCTGCTCAGGGCTGTTCGGTTATTAACCCTGCACTGACTGCCCTGCAGGTCCCGGGCAGAGTGTCTCGCCAGGCCGGGGGGTCCCTGGACGGGGTGTGGGGTCCCTGGGGCGCCTGGTCCCCCTGCTCTCGCAGCTGTGGCTTCGGGGTCTCTGAGCGGAAGAGACGATGCCTGCCCCCCCCAGAGTATCCCCCCATCATCTCAGCGCTGCGCCCGGATTACACCCCTCTGCGGGACCCCCACTACTCCCCCCGGGACCCCCACTACGCCCCCCGGGACCCTTCCCCCCGCGAGATCCCCTTTCCTCCGCCGCCAGCCAATCAGAGTCCAGGCCTGCCCCTTTACCGCCCCAGTCGGGACCCGGACCCGCTCCTGCAGCCTCCCCTGGCCAATCAAGAGCCTCCTTTCTACCGCTCTGATTACCCACCGACCAATCAGGATTTCGTCTCCATATACCGCCAGCCTTTCTCCTCCTCCTCCTCATCCTCCCCGCAGGGCTACGGCCAATCTGGGAGGGACACGCGCCGGCCAACCAATCAGGGGGCAGTGAGGGAAGGAGGAGGCAGCGGCAGGAGGTCCATACCAACCAATCACGAGTCTCGTTCTTCCAGGAGGTAAAGTGAAGCAAAACCCTTTGTTTGCTGGTGTTGTGTAAATCAGGAGTGAGTGAGTGAGGAGGGGGAGGGAAAGAGAGATGGAGGAGGAGTGAGGGGAGAGGGAGGGAGAGGAAGAGAAGCAGAAATATCAGAGATGTATAGCGGGATATCGAGGGGTGAGAAGGGAGGGTCGGGAGAGGAATGGAGGGAGGGGTGTTGTGTTCATGCATTCTGTGCATCTTCAAAGGCTCAGCGCTGCGTCCCCCGAGACACAGAGCACACAGCCTCCCTCCCTCCCTTCATCCCTCACTCCCTCCCTCCGTCTTCAAATCGTTCCACCCTGCGAGTCCCCTGGCAGCCACAACAGTTGCACACAGCCCCCTCTCTCTGTGTTGGGTTATTAACAGGGCGCCTGGGTGAAGAATGTGTAAACAAATGCCACACTGATTACACACTGTCAGACTGACACACTGTCACACTGACATTGACACAATGACTCACTGACTAACTGACTGACACACTGACTGACTGACTGACACACTGACTGACTGACTGACTGACACTGACACATTGACTAACTGACTGACTAACACACTGACTGACTGACTAACACACTGACTGACTGACATTGACACACTGACTGACTGACACTGTCTGACTGACTGACTGACTGACATTGACACACTGACTGACTGACACTGTCTGACTGACTGACTGACTGACACTGATACGCTGACTGACTGACTGACAGACACACTGACTGACTCTCTCTCTCTCTCTCTCTCTCTCTCTCTCTCAGGTCCCCTATCAGACCAGGTCAGTTTGGTTACGGTCGTGTTCCGTTCTCCCTGCCCCTGCACCGCCCCCACCGTCGCGCCCGACACAGCACGCATGTTGCCGGGGGCAACAGCACTCTGGCCCCCTCTGCTGCCCTTACCGAGGAGGAGGAGGGGGGAGCAGGGAAGGCAGGGGACACTGGCGAGGAGGGGGAGATGAGGACAGAGAGTGGGGTGACATCTGCTGAGAGGAGGGGGAGAGGGCGGGAGGTAGAGAGAGCAGGAGAGGAAGAGGGAGGAAGCAGAAGAGAGAGTGAAGGAGAGAGAGGAGGTGGGGAAGAGGAAGAGGGGACCGTAGAGGGAGAGGGCCGGAGAGGGGGAGAGACAGAGGTAGAGGAGAGAGGAGGAGATGGGGCAGAGAGGGAGAGACCTGCCTCACCCCCCCACACTGACCACAGGGCACCCCCTCCCCAAACACCTTACACAGCCCGCAGAGCGCGCCCCCCACCTCGCCCCCAGCCCCGCCCCGAGAGAGACCCCCTCAACCGCTTCCTCCTCCATCCCAGCCCCCCCCACAGCCCCCACACGTGGCTGTTCCAACCCCACGGGCCCCCCCCGGCCCCAGAGAGGGAGAGAGAGCCCGAGGACAGGGCGGCCAGGGGGGGGCCCTGGATGCCATACCAGCCTCCCCACTCCTGCCCCGGGAAAGAAACGGAGCACCGCGCCTGCAGCTCAGAGGTAGGGCTCAGAGTGAATTAATCAATTAGCCAAAAGCCAATTAGCTAATTGGGTCATGGTGTGTGTTTTCAGTTTGTTTGTCTTTTGGATCTCTGTTGTTTTGTTAATATATGAAATACAAGAGTGACTCTGCAGCAGTCCAGTCCAGTCCAGTCCAGTCTCTCAGGGTGTGCTGTGCTGTGTGACAATGCTTGTCTGGCGCAGTGAAATATTCAGCAGTTTTGTTGATGGGGGGGCATCTGTGAGCTGTGAGGGGAGTGTTTACTTTTCGCTATTGCATAACGAGCTTTTCGTCTGACCGCTAATTGGTCTGTCTGGCCTACAGCCAGAGGGGTGACTCTTGTTCTCTCTGTCTATCTCTGTCTCTCTGTGTCTCCGTCTCTCTCTCTCTCTCTCTCTCTCTCTCTTCAGATGTAACTGCAAAAAAATATTTATTTATCAATTGAATAGAGACAGAGAGAGTGAGTGGCCCCTAGTCTGAATTAACTTGATAATTGTTTGCTTAATTCAAGTTAATTAGCAGAGGTCAGGAGCTGTATGTGAGTGAGTGTAAGTTTGTATGTGTGTGTGTGTGTCAGCGTATGTTAGGGGTCAACTTTGCTAAATAATCCTGGGTGTGAGATGACGCACTTCTGACACACTGGAATGAAAGAGAGCAGTGTACTGTGAGAAAGAGAGGGGGGGAGGGAGAGGGAGAGTAAGGGGCAGAGAGGGAGAGAGTGGGGCAGAGATGGAGGGAGTAATGGAGAGAATGGGGCAGAGAGGGAGAGTGAGTGGGGCAGAGGGAGAGAGGGAGATAGTGTGGCAGAGAGGGAGAGAGATTGGGCAGATGGAGAGAGAGAGAGAGAGGGAGAGAGAGAGTGAGGGAGAGAGTGGGGCAGAGAGGGAGAGTGAGTGGGGCAGAGGGAGAGAGGGAGATAGTGTGGCAGAGAGGGAGAGAGATTGGGCAGATGGAGAGGGAGAGAGAGAGTGAGGGAGAGAGTGGGGCAGAGAGGGAGGGCGAAAGAGAGGGAGAGAGAGTGGGGCAGAGAGGGAGAGGATTGGTAAGGATTTGTTCTGGGTTTAAACTGAAAGAAATCATTGAGAAACTCAGGACGCCCTGCTTTCCTCCTCCTTCTCTCCTTTCCGCCCGTCATCCCTTCATTTTGAGAGTCAATATTTATTGTGTGAGTGGGTGTTTTTGTGAATGTGAATGTGTGTGTGTGAGTGTGTTTGTGAGAATGTGAGTTGCGGTTATTAATTGCTGCCCCAGAACTGTTTAAACAAGCCACTCTAACTGAAGGGAGAGAGAAATCCCTGGAGTGGGGCCACTAGCGGGGGAGTCACACACACACACACACACACACACACACACACATACATTATTAGACACTGTAGTATACTGCACTATATTGTCCTGTTCTGCTCTGGGCCGTGCTGTGTGCTGTGTTTCCTGTGCTGCTCTGTGCTGTGTGTGTTGGGCCGTGCTGTGTGCTGTGTTTCCTGTGCTGCTCTGTGCTGTGTGTGTTGGGCTGTGCTGTGTGCTGTGTGCTGTGTGCTCTGTGCTCTGTGCTCTGTGCTCTGTGCACTGCTGTGCTATATTCTCTGTGCTGTGCTGTGCTATATGCTCTGTGCTGTGTGTGCTGTGCTGTGCTGTGTGCTCTGTGCTGTGCTGTATGCTTTGTACTGTGCTGTGCTGTGTGCTCTGTGCTGTGCTGTGCTGTATGCTCTGTGCTCTGTGCTGTGCTGTGCTGTATGCTCTGTGCTGTGTGCTGTGTGCTCTGTGCTCTGTGCTCTGTGCTCTGCTGTGCTGTATGCTCTGTGCTGTGTGCTCTGTGCTCTGTGCTCTGCTGTGCTGTATGCTCTGTGCTGTGTGCTCTGTGCTCTGTGCTCTGTGCTTTGCGCTTTGCTGTGCTGTATGCTCTGTGCTGTGTGCTCTGTGCTCTGCTGTGCTGTATGCTCTGTGCTCTGTACTCTGTGCTGTGCTGTGTGCTCTGTGCTCTGTGCTCTGCTGTGCTGTATGCTCTGTGCTGTGTGCTCTGTGCTCTGTGCTCTGCTGTGCGCTCTGTGCTCTGTGCTCTGCTGTGCTGTATGCTCTGTGCTGTGTGCTCTGTGCTCTGTGCTTTGCTGTGCTGTATGCTCTGCTGTGTGCTCTGTGCTCTGCTGTGCTGTATGCTCTGTGCTCTGTGCTCTGCTGTGCTGTATGCTCTGTGCTGTGTGCTCTGTGCTGTGCTGTATGGTCTGTGCTCTGTGCTCTGTGCACTGCTGTGCTATATGCTCTGTGCTGTGTGTGCTGTGCTGTGCTATATGCTCTGTGCTGTGTGTGCTGTGCTGTGCTATATGATCTGTGCTGTGTGTGCTGTATGCTTTGTACTGTGCTGTGCTGTATGCTCTGTGCTGTGCTGTGCTGTATGCTCTGTGCTGTGTGCTCTGTGCTCTGCTGTGATGTATGCTCTGTGCTGTGTGCTGTGTGCTCTGTGCTCTGCTGTGCTGTATGCTCTGTGCTGTGCTGTGCTGTATGCTCTGTGCTGTGCTGTATGCTCTGTGCTGTATGCTCTGTGCTGTGTGCTCTGTGCTTTGCTGTGCTTTGCTGTGCTGTATGCTCTGTGTGCTGTGTGCTCTGTGCTCTGCTGTGCTGTATGCTCCGTGCTCTGTGCTCTGCTGTGCTGTATGCTGTGTGCTCTGTGCTCTGTGCTGTGCTGTATGGTCTGTGCTGTGTGTGCTGTGCTGTGCTGTGCTATATGCTCTGTGCTGTGTGTGCTGTGCTGTGTGCTCTGTGCTGTGCTGTATGCTTTGTACTATGCTGTGCTGTATGCTCTGTGCTGTGCTGTGCTGTATGCTCTGTGCTCTGTGCTCTGCTGTGCTGTGTGCTCTGTGCTCTGCTGTGCTGTATGCTCTGTGCTCTGCTGTGCTGTATGCTCTGTGCTGTGTGCTCTGTGCTCTGCTGTGCTGTATGCTCTGTGCTCTGCTCTGTGCTCTGCTCTGTGCTCTGCTCTGTGCTCTGCTGTATGCTCTGTGCTGTGTGCTCTGTGCTGTGCTGTGTGCTCTGCTGTGTGCTCTGTGCTGTGTGCTCTGCTGTGCTGTATGCTCTGTGCTGTGTGCTCTGTGCTCTGTGCTCTGCTGTGCTGTATGCTCTGTGCTGTGTGCTCTGTACTCTGTGCTGTGCTGTGTGCTCTGTGCTCTGTGCTGTGCTGTATGCTCTGTGCTCTGCTGTGCTGTATGCTCTGTGTGCTGTGTGCTCTGTGCTCTGCTGTGCTGTATGCTCTGTGCTGTGTGCTCTGTGCTCTGCTGTGCTGTATGCTCTGTGCTGTGTGCTCTGTACTCTGTGCTGTGCTGTGTGCTCTGTGCTGTGCTGTATGCTCTGTGCTCTGTGCTCTGTGCACTGCTGTGCTATATGCTCTGTGCTGTGTGTGCTGTGCTTTGCTATATGCTCTGTGCTGTGCTGTGCTCTGTGCTCTGTGCTGCACTGTATGCTTTGTACTGTGCTGTGCTGTGCTGTATACTCTGTGCTGTGCTGTTCTGTATGCTCTGTGCTGTGTGCTCTGTGCTCTGCTGTGTGCTCTGTGCTCTGTGCTCTGCTGTGCTGTATGCTCTGTGTGCTGTGTGCTCTGTGCTCTGCTGTGCTGTATGCTCTGTGCTCTGCTGTGCTGTATGCTCTGTGTGCTATGTGCTCTGTGCTCTGCTGTGCTGTATGCTCTGTGCTGTGCTGTTCTGTATGCTCTGTGCTGTATGCTCTGCTCTGCTGTGCTGTATGCTCTGTGCTGTGTGCTCTGTGCTCTGCTGTGCTGTATGCTCTGTGCTCTGTGCTCTGCTGTGCTGTATGCTCTGTGCTGTATGCTCTGCTCTGCTGTGCTGTATGCTCTGTGCTGTGTGCTCTGTGCTCTGCTGTGCTGTATGCTCTGTGCTGTGTGCTCTGTACTCTGTGCTGTGCTGTGTGCTCTGTGCTCTGTGCTCTGCTGTGCTGTATGCTCTGTGCTGTGTGCTCTGTACTCTGTGCTGTGCTGTGTACTCTGTGCTCTGCTGTGCGCTCTGTGCTCTGTGCTCTGCTGTGCTGTATGCTCTGTGCTGTGTGCTCTGTGCTCTGCGCTGTGCTGTATGCTCTGTGCTGTGTGCTCTGTGCTGTATGCTTTGTGCTCTGTGCTCTGTGCTGTGCTGTATACTCTGTGCTGTGTGCTCTGTGCTCTGTGCTGTATGCTTTGTGCTGTGTGCTCTGTGCTCTGTGCTCTGTGCTGTGCTGTGCTGTGTTGTTGTGTTATTTGTGTTATTCCTTCACTACTAAACACTTCCTATGACCAGTGACTCTGCTTTATTCCATTATATAGCATAGATCCTCCCTCGATCCTCTTCCCTCTCTCTCCCCCTCTTTCTGTCTTTTTTTCCTCTGTTTTTCTCCCCTCCTCCCCCCCTCTCTCTCTGTCTCCACGTGGTGATTCAGGCAGTGCTGTCGAGTGGCTGTGCACAGCTGTGGAAACAGCTGGCTGCTTTAAACACAGACTCTCTCTGCACACAAACACCGCACTGACACACTGCCTGCCAGAGAGAGGGACAGGGAGAGAGATAGACGGGGGGAGGCAAGGAGGGAAAGAGAGGGGGAGACATATACAGTGAGAGAGGGAGAGGAATAAGAAGAGAATGAGACAGTAGGAAGGGAAGATGAAAAGAGAGAGGGAGAAGAATAAGAAGAGAATGGGAGTGTAGGACGGGAAGATGAAAAGAGAGGGAACCTGAGAGGGGGAGGGACGGGAGAGATGGAGTGAGAGAGGGAGAGGGCAGGAGTGAGAGAGGGAGGGAGGCAGAGATGGAGGGAGAGAGGGAGAGTGGCAGGAGAGGGAGGGAGGGAGGGAGGGAGGGAAAGATGAATGGAAGATTGGGGGATGGAGGGAGGGAGAGATGGAAGTAGAGACTGCAGGAGGGAGGGGAGTCCCTGCAATACACATTAATAACACACAGCCATGAATTGAAACATGGATACACAACATGGTGCCTTTAAATGATGCTGTAATTCCTCCTCCAGTGTCCGGGGGGCGACGTGGACCCGCGGGTGGAGCAGTGCTCAGAGTACAACACTGTGGAGTTCATGGGCAAACACTACACCTGGGAGCCGTTCTCCGAGGGTGAGAGAGAGGGAGTGGGAGATGGGGGAGCAAGAAGAGGACGAGAGGGGGGGAGGGAGAGGGGGGGGGGGGGCGAGAAGAGGAAGAGGAAGAGTGTCCCAGAGGTAGGGAGGGGAGAGAAGGAGAGGGGGAGCAAGAAGAGGAAGAGAGTCAGAGAGGGAGGGAGAGGCAGGGAGGCAGAGGGGGAGCAAGAAGAGGGAGAGGGGGGAGAGTCAGAGAGGGAGGGAGAGATGTTATACAGAGGCTATGCAGTATGTGGGGCAGTCTGTTTATACTGGGGCGACATAGTGTAAATGTTTATGACTGTAATGACTGTTTGGGTTCAGTGTAGGTTTGTCTTTGATGATTTGTTGTGTGTGTGTGAGAGTGAGTGAGTGTGAGAGAGATAGAGCGAGCGAGAGAGAGAGAGGGGGGGTTAATAGAGATAGTGGACAATAATATGATATCACTCTGACAGAGAAGGAAGGGGGATTACCAGAGGCCTGCTGAAATGGAGAGAGGGAGGGAGGGGGGGAGAGGGATGTTAATACCGACACGTTGGACACTAGCTGAGTGACACTGCTAAGCCATGCAGAGAGAGAGAGAGAGAGAGGTTTACATTATTGGGCTGTGAACAATTCTACTTTCTTCACAATTCCCTTTGTTTTTCTTCCTCTACCCTGTGTCCCTCTCTCCTTTTCTTTCTCTCTCTGCATCAGGAGCAGTTTGCAATACTGGGCCGTGGGCAATTCTTCACAATTCTGTTTTTTTTTTTCTTCCTCTTTTCTCCCTCTCTTTCTTTTCCCTCTCTCCCTGTCTTTTTTTCTCTCTCTCCCTCTCTCTCTGTCACTCTGCTCCCCTTGCCAGTTAACTTCACCCAGTCCCCTACAAAAACAACGAGAGAGAGAGAGAGAGAAAGGGAGAGAGGGAGAGAGAGAAGAAGGGAGGGGTATCATCAGTGATATCATCAGGCCCCTGTCAGGAGGATTAGCTAGAACCCAGGTCTCCACACTGACTGAACACCATGGACGCTACAGTCCAGTCCAGTCCAGTCAGGGACTCTGCAGCAGTCCAGTCCAGTCCAGTCCAGTCCAGTCAGGGACTCTGCAGAAGTCCAGTCCAGTCCAGTCCAGTCCAGATTGTTTAGCCGAGTCCCCAGTAACGCCGTTTGGGAATGCAGTGCCCCCCCGTTGTGTAGTGTGTGCGATAGTGCCGTGTGTGTATATATAGTGTGCAGGCGGCTGTCTGCGCTGTAATCTCTGTGATAACTCACTGCGAGAGCGCGGGGAGCCGGAGAGGGGCCATGGAAAATTCCCTCATTCCGTCTCTCTCACTCTCACTCTCTCCTTCTGCCTGTTTGTGTGTGTGAGAGAGAGTGTGTCAGTGTCATTGTGTGTGTGTGAGTGGACAATAGTGTCTCCATTCTCTCTCCCTCTTTTTCCCCCTTCTTTCATCCCCTCTCTCCCCCTCTGCTCTTAATTCTCCGCCTGACCCCTGATCTCTCTGTCTGTCTGCGTCTTTTCATCTCTCCGTTCCTCTCGTTTCATCTCTCTGTTCCTCTGTTAGTTCAGCCCAGCAGTGTGACCTCTGCCCTTCCCACTTTCCTGTCCCCCCACGATTTGTGCGGGTGGCCTGGTGACCAAACAGACTGCTAATTGCTCTTGACCGCGCCTCCCTTAATTGCCGGACGCAGACGAGCCGGCCTGTGCTGATTGGTCAGTCAGGGCAGACACAGGCGGCCATTCTGACATCAGCACAGCCCAGATGTTTTGTCATTATATATAGTTTTTAGTTGTTTTATGAATTTATTATTTAACCTTCCCTCTATCTCTCTCCCTCGCTCTCTCTCTCTCTCTCTCAGGGGCGGCCGGTCAGTGTGAGCTGGCGTGTCGCCCAGTAGGGCTGCGTTTCTATGTCCGCCAGTCGGTCAGCGTGAGGGACGGAGCTCCCTGCCCTGGCCCCGGGGTGTGCCTGGGCGGCCAATGCCTGGTCAGTCTGTCTGTGTGCATGTGTGTCCTTGTCCCAGTGTGTCCCTGTGTCTCTCTGTGTGTCTCTGTGTCTCTCTGCATGTCTCTGTCTCTCTCTGTGTCTCTGTGTGTCTGGGTGTCTGTGTGTCTGTGTCTCTCTGTGTGTCTGAGTGTCTCTGTGTCTCGCTCTGTCTGTGTCTCTCTGTGTGTCTGGGTGTCTCTCTGTGTCTGTCTGTGTGTCTGAGTGTCTCTGTGTCTCTCTGTGTGTCTGTGTCTCTCTGTGTGTCTCTGTGTGTCGCTCTGTCTGTGTCGCTCTGTGTGTCTGGGTGTCTCTCTGTGTCTCTCTGTGTGTCTCTGTGTGTCGCTCTGTCTGTGTCGCTCTGTGTGTCTGGGTGTCTCTCTGTGTCTCTCTGTGTGTCTCTGTGTGTCGCTCTGTCTGTGTCGCTCTGTGTGTCTGGGTGTCTCTCTGTGTCTCTCTGTGTGTCTGTGTCTCTCTGTGTGTCTGTCTGTGTGTCTGAGTGTCTCTGTGTCTCTCTCTGTCTCTCTCTGTCTGTGTCTCTCTGTGTGTCTGTGTCTCTCTGTGTGTCTCTGTGTGTCGCTCTGTCTGTGTCGCTCTGTGTGTCTGGGTGTCTCTCTGTGTCTCTCTGTGTGTCTGTGTCTCTCTGTGTGTCTCAGTCTGTCTGGGTGTTGTTGTGTCGCTCTGTGTGACTGAGTGTCTCTGTGCACAGTAGCTGTGTAATTCACTGCCGTTCCCCCACCCTGCACAAACACAACAGCCCTCAATTCAATTAGGGAGCTCTGGTGGGGGGGTATCTGGGGGATGTCGGAACTGAGATGTCAGAAGAGGAGGGGGTGGGGGGTAATAAACATTGTCTTTTATGAGTTTCTCTGTTCTGTGTTGTTTTCTTCTCCTTCCTCCCGATCTCTCACTTTCAGGGTCACCCAGAGTTCAGCACCGAGACAGAGAGAGAGTGAGATTGTAACTCTTTACTTTACGTTGCTGTGTTTATTCTGTTCTCTGTGTCTGTCAATGCTTGGTCATGCCAATAGTTTATTTTGAATTTGAATTTGAACTTTCCCCTCTCCCTCCCTCCCTCCCTCTCCCTCTCACTCTCAGTCAGTGGGGTGTGACGAGGTGGTGGGGTCTGGTCTGGTGATTGACGACTGTGGGCGGTGCGGAGGGGGCGGGACTTCCTGTCGCCGGGTCACTGGATCGTTCACCAACTCCTCCATCGCCCCGGGTTACCACCGCTTCCTGGACATTCCGGCCGGAGCCACACGCGTCAACATCACCGAGAGGCAGCCTGGAGCCAGCTACCTTGGTGCGTGTCTGCGTGCGTGTCCACGTGCGTGTTCGTGTGCATGTCCGCGTCTGACACACTCTCTCTCTCTGCAGCTCTGCGTGGTGGCGGGGGGCAGCCGGTGGTGAACGGGCGCTGGGCGGTGGACCCCCCAGGGCAGTACGAGGGCGGGGGCACGCTGTGGGAGTACAGGCGGCCGGGGACGGGGGGGGGCGGGGAGTCGCTGACCGCCCCAGGACCCACCAGCACGGTGCTGCACGCATACGTCAGTACAGCACACCTGAGCGATTGGCATGTGGTGTCTCCTAACTGGTTAATTGGATAATTGTCTTGCATGGTTTTCTGGACTTTAATTGGTTAATTGGTGGGCCATTCTCTCTCCCTCTCTCAGATTATTTTCCACAAGGACAATCCAGGCATTGATTATGAGTTCCTGGTCCCCGTGGAGAGACAGCCCCCACCCCAGAGAGAAATCAGTGAGTCTGCCTGTCTGTCTGCCTTTTGGTCTATCTGGTTGTTTCTCTCTCTCTGTCTGTCTGTCTGTCTGTCTGTCTCTTTCTGTCTCTTTCGGTCTCTCTGTCTATCTCTTTCAGTCTGTCTGTCTGTCTCTCTTTCAGTCTCTCTCTCTGTCTGTCTCTTTCAGTCCCTCTGTCTGTCTGTCTCTCTGTCTCTCTGTCTGTCTCTGTCAGTCTCTTTCTCTGTCTGTTTGTCTCTGTCAGTCATTCTGTCTCTGCCTGTCTTCCTCTCTGTCTTGTGTCACGCTCTATATCATCCCCCTCCTCTCTCTTTCCAGCAGGTGCGCTGGCCTTAGCTGTCCCCCAGGAGCCTTGGCGTCCCCCCCCACGGGAGGGCCGGGTGATGGGGGCCTTAGGTGAGAGCAGGAACCGCCCCCGAGGCTCGGCACCCAATAGGAACGTGCGCATCCCCCCGCGCACCGACCTGCCCCTCGACACCCAGCCCGACTTCCTGTGGAGGAAGGCAGGTCTCACCGAGTGTTCGGCTTCCTGTGGCAAAGGTCAGTGTGTCACCACTCCACTTCCCTCTCTCTTCCCTGCTCCTGCCTCTCTCTCCCTCTCTCTCTAATCTCAATTAAAATGCAGTTAAATTAAAAATCGCTGTATTGTCCTGACTGAGTGACAATGCTGCCAGGGCGGCGTCAGGACCAGGGCGATGGGAACGACACACACAATAAATATAGACTTTAACAGATATGAATAGACTCTCTCTGTACTCCACCCCTCTCTTTTCCAGCTTTCTGTTTTCCTCTCTTTATTTATTACCCTCTGTCGCCATCGGGTGGCCAGTTCTGGAACAACACCACGAATCCTACAGCTTTCCCTGCACATGCTGTGGTTACAACCTGATATATCACACGAGCTTTAATATTACTATTATTGTTGCCGATTGGCTATCGAACATATGATCCACTGCCGATTGGCTATTGAAGGTGTGATCCACTGCTGATTGGCTATCAAACTTATGAATCACTGCAGATTGGCTATCTAACGTGTGATTCATTGCTGATTGTCTACCAACCATTCAGTGATACAGTGTGGTAAAATCACAGTGAAGCTGTGGCAACATGAAGGCACTCTTCGGTAGCGCATGCATGACAGTCTTTCTCTCTCTTTCTCTGTCTCTCTCTCCCTCTCTCCCTCTCTCCTCTCTCTGCAGGCGTCCAGGTCAGGCTGTATCAGTGTGTCTCTCGCAAGACGGAGGAGGAAGTGGCAGACAGGAAGTGTGATGCAGCCACTAAGCCCCTCCCCATTGAGGAGCCCTGTAACATCCAGGCCTGCCCACCATTGTGAGTGTGTCAGTGTCAGTGTGTCTGTGTGTCAGTGAGTGAGTCTGTGTGTGTGTGTGTCTGAGTGTCTGTGTCTGTGTGTGTGTCAGTGTCAGTGTGTGTGTGTGTCTGTGTGTATGTTAATATGGAGTGAGTTCACTCAAAATTAGCGAGCACAGAAATACAACTTGTACGAGCAAAACTCTACTTACGGTTTTTATTTTACGCTTACAATTCAGTTCTACGCTCGTTCAATCTCGTTTACACGTTTGCAGTTTCGTTTACACGTTTTCAGTTCTCGCTGCGCGCTCACGTTTCTTGCTGCGTGTGTGCAGTTCTCTACACGCTCGTAGCTCTTTTGGACAGTGTTTTCACACCGACTCAAAAAGCAACGCGTAGATCAGGCATCCTAGATGATCATCGCACTATCGATCTCCATCCTCATCACACATGGCTGACCACACGGCAGCAGAGGGACATTCTGAAGAAGCTTAACGTGGCTTAATGCGCTTTAAACATGACCATTACTTTGCAAAGTGTGTACGTTTACAGTGAGCACGTCCTAATACTATGAGTAGAGGATGGATGTGTTTTACTAACATGAACAATATGATTATGAAGGTGAATATCACTTATTGTAGAAAACGCTCAACGTGACTCAAGGGTATCATTAAGGGGGGGGACATGAATGATTCATATGGCCCTAGCCTGGTAGGGGCCCCTAAATGTTTAGAAAATTATTTGTTTATCAGTTTAAAAATGTTAGACAAAAAAATCTGTGATGAAAATTAAAATGTATAACCATAATCAGATTAGGCATCTCTACCCAACCATCCCGTTTGACCCCCCCCCATAATGCACATGGTTTGGTCCATTCTCCACGAGGAGAAAAAAATATATACCGCCGATCTGACAGTTGCTCCAGCATGTCGCCTAAGCATTCACGAGAGATAACCACTATACCCCCCTCAAAAATGAAATCGGGTTTCCAAAAAGGGAAAGAAAGGAAACAGTGACATGGTCTTGCGGGTGGGGCCCATGCAGCAGGGACGTGCCTATTTGTTGCGATCTCCCCTCCCCCTATCCATGCTGCGATCCGCAACTTGGTACTTGGACCGCACCTTGGCAGCTATCACATCCTTCCCCCACCCCCCCGGACCGCACTTCGCCTGCTCCCTGGAGCTCAACATCCCCCCCCAGGACCACATTTCTCCAGCACCCCCCGACCCGACCGCACTTTTTTCCTTTCAAGGGGCCTTAAAATCCTGGCTACACCCCTGACTTGACTTACTGTACTTAAAACACAGCCGTTTACATCCAATGTATAAATGACAAGACTGACACTTTCCAAACTGTTACGCAGAAGATTGGATGTGTAAAGTGACATTAAAAGCATAACTGTCGGGTCTTTTCTAAGCCCTACTGTTTTGTAGCCAAGCTGCATTGTGCATAATGTGGTTTACTGTACTTAAAACGTAACCATTGATATCCAAATTTAATAAATGACAAGACTGACGTGAAGTTGATATTGACTGTGTTAAGATAAACGCCTCTTCATTTGTATAGAACTGTAGGTGCAGGTCTTGTTAATTATAAAGTTTGACTATAAATGGTTACATTTTAAAGTACAGTAAACCAAGTGAGTGTCAAACTCAGTCAACGCAATTACGTGTTGCTAGGGCTTAACACCACACTTTAAACATCCAATCCTTTGTGTAACAGTTTGGAAAGTGTCAGTCTTGTCATTTATTGATTGGATGTAAACAGCTGTGTTTTAATACAGTAAGTCATGTTGAGCGTTTTCTACAATAAGTGATATTCACCTTCACAAGTGAATTAATATACGCAGAGCTTAAGGTCGTATTCATATTGTTCATGTTAGTAAAAACACATCCATCCTCTATTCATAGTATTAGGACGTGCCTAAATGTAAACGTACACACTTTGCAAAGTAATGGTTATGTTTAAAGAACTACAAATGTGTAAACGAAACTGTAAATGTGTAAACGATGTTGAACAAGTGCGTGCGTGTGATTGTGTGTGTTAACCCCTCTCTCTCCTCTCTCTCTCAGCTGGGACGTGGGGGACTGGTCGGAGTGCAGCGTGTCCTGCGGACCGGGCGTCCAGCATAGGCAGGTCCAGTGCAGGCAGAGCTTCTCGGACCTGTCCACTATGGTGCTGCCACAGCGCTGCGCACGCCTGCCCCGGCCGCTGCCCACCCAGCCCTGCCAGCTGCGCCTCTGTGCCCACTGGGAGGTGCACAGCAACTGGAGTGAAGTGAGAGTTGTACAACACACACACACGCACACACTCACACACTGACACACACATACTCTGACTGTCTTTGGGTCTCGTCTCACTCCCTTTGTCTGTGTCTCTATGTGTCTCCTTGTCTGTGTGTCTCTGTGTGTCTCCTTGTCTCTATGTGTCTCTGTGTGTCTCCTTGTCTCTATGTGTCTCTGTGTGTCTCCTTGTCTCTGTGTGTCTCCTTGTCTGTGTGTGTCTCTGTCTCTGTCTCCGTCTCTCTGTGTCTCTCTGTTTGTGTCTCTGTCTCTCTGTTTGTGTCTCTGTCTCTCGGTGTCTTCTCTCTCTGTGTATCCCTGTGATGTTGACGCTGTCCTCTCTGCGCAGTGCTCGGTGCAGTGTGGGGCGGGGGTTCGCAGTCGGACGGTGCGCTGTGTGGGGGGGCAGGGCGCGGCGGTGAGTGAGCGGGAGTGCAGTGGCCGCCCCCCCCCCGCAGACTCACAGCCCTGTCACATGGGCCCCTGCGTGCACAGCTGGTACCACACTGAGTGGAGCAACATGGTGAGGCTCAGTACAGTGTAATACAGCACAGTACAGTGTACTACAGCACAGCGTAAAACAGCACAGAACAGTATAATACAGTATAGTACAGCACAGTGTAATACAGCATAGTACAATGTAACACAGCACAGTACAGTATAAAACAGCACAGTTTAATACAGCAAAGTACAGCACAGTGTAATATAGCATAGTACCGAATAATACAGCACAGTACAGTGTAATACAGCAAATTACAGCACAGTGTAATACAGTATAGTACCGAATAATACTGCACAGTGCAGTATAATACAGCACAATACAGTATAAACCAGTATAGTACAGCACAGTGTAATACAGCAAATGACAGCAGAGTGTATTACAGCACAGTTGAATACAGCACAGTACAGTATATAAAAGTACAGTACAAATAGCATTACAGATTGTACAGGTGTGTCCAGACATTTACTGTGTGCTGTGTTGTTATTGTTGTTTGTGAGGAGACATGGTTGTGTTGTTCTTGGCCGTGTGGCAGGCTGTGATGTGCTCTCTGTCTCTCTCTCTCTCTCTCTCTCTCTCCTTCCCTCCCTCTCTCCCACTCTCCCTCCCTCTCTCTCAGTGCTCAGTGCCATGTGGGCCAGGGGTCCAGCGGCGGTCAGTGGTGTGTCTGTCCAGCGGCGGGGGCGAGGGGCCCGGAGGGGGGCAGAGCTGCCGGGGGGCCCAGCCAGCCAACATGAGGGCATGCAGTGGGGGGGTCTGCCAGCCCTCCACGCACTGGTACACTGGAGCCTGGAGCGAGGTGAGCGAGGGAGAGGGAGAGAGAGAGGGTGAGGTGATGTGTGTCTGTCTATCAGTGTAGTAATCTCTCTCAACCCCCCATCTCTCTCTCTCTTTCTCCCCCTGCCCTCCCCTCATTCTATCTCTCTCTCTCTCTCTCTCTCCCCCTCAGTGCAGTGCAGAGTGTGGGAACGGGACCCAGAGGAGGGATGTGATCTGCGTGCTGCGCTCGGGGACTGATTTGAATGTGACGCAGCCCGGGGAGTGTGTGCGTCATGAAAGGCCGTCCCCCGTGCAGAGCTGCACCAATGGGCCCTGCCTGCCCCGCTGGTACACCACTGACTGGAGCGCGGTAAGAGGTGGGGAGGGGAGAGGGGGAGGGAGAGGAAAATGAGGAAGCATAGTGTAAGAAGAGAAGAAAGAGAGGGATGGAGGAAGGGAAAGGAAGGAGGGAGAGATGGGGAGGATGCAGGGAAGGGAGATGGAGACAGGGAAGGGTGGTGGATTACAGGAGGTGATCGGCTGTCCTTCTCTCCACCTCTGTGTGAATGCCTGCTCTGATTGGCTGTCCCTGCCTGTATGTCTACAGTGCTCCCAGTCCTGCCAAGGTGGGGTGCAGGTCAGGGAGGTACGGTGTCTCACAGAGGACAAACATCTGAGCCGAGACTGCGAGTCTTCCACGCGGCCCCCCGAACAGCAAACCTGCAACCAACAGCCCTGCACTGCACAGCTGGGTACAGACACTCTGGCACACTGACACTCTGATACACTGACTGACTGACACATTGACTCTCTGACACACTAACTTAAATACACACTCCCTCTCTCTCTCTCTCTCTCTCTCTCTCTCTCAGATGAGAACTGCAGAGACCGACGTCACAACTGCGCCCTGGTGGTCCAGGCCCGGCTGTGCGTGTACACTTACTACCAGACGGCCTGCTGCGCCTCCTGCTCCCGCACGCCACAGAGGACACGGCGCCACTCACTCGCCTCGCACACGCTCCGCACACACCAAAGACACACCAAGGACACGCCAAGCCAGGGCACACCTGAGCTGCAGAACCACCCCCACCCCCCAACAGTTGACCAAAGCCCAACCAAAACCTAACTGATTCAACCATTCTTCTCACTGTGTTCCCCACACTGACACACACACACACTGACACCAGGGCCGAGGGTAACTGGGGCACCAGGGCACCCCCCTCCTGTACACACATGACAGGGCAGAATTTAACATAAGGAAATGATATTAAGCAATGAAAAAATACTGTATTGAGTCAATAATATTAATTGTATAAATTATATTCAAGTTTATTATTAACACTTTAATAACTAACAGACATTAATAGCCAACATGTGCTTCTAATGTGAAAACCTTCTGATTGGTGGGGAGTGTCACATGACTACATGACAGTAACCAATAGCTGCACTTTCTTACATGTTTCATACTTTACATTAACCCTGTAAACATGTGTCACACATGGACACTCGCACACATCTGGTTTAATTCACCACGTTACACGTAAGAAAGTCTGGTTAGTTTTTAAACTGTTTTAGCCAAAGTGAGAGTTTTACTTTTGGTGCTTTTTGTTTTTTTAATTCAACCCAATATTAAAGCCCTATATGAAACAAACGGGCAAGTGTGGATGTGTGTAATAATACGCACAGGACTCAGAGTCACAATGGTGCACAAATCTAATATGGACACACAATATCCTGAAAGCAGTAGATCGCCTGACAATGCAAACCCAACTTAAGCTTGTGATAGAAATCTTAAACTGAGCAAAAACACACCATTAGTCTTGTAATCCAAAATCTATAAGTATCAGTGATAAAGACACAAACACACTGCGTAGAACTTAACATGAACCCTACATTTTTTTAAATCGTTAAACTGCCAATTATTTGCGTATTCGTGCCATTCTAGGATTATATCAGCCTATAGGAAAACGTTTAATACAAACAAAACATAAATCAAACAATCGTGATGGGGTTGCAGGTTACAGTGCAGTGATATTTCACCCATTTTCACACCTCACAACGATGGCGTCTTAGGTGACGGCCCTTAATGACGCACACACTCACACAAGCCAAAGACACACTGCCACAACAAGCACACACACAGTCCAAAGACAAACGCACTCGCAGTCACAGACGCGCACAGACCGAAGGTG
>NC_089863.1:21549118-21631618 GCF_036373705.1 Amia ocellicauda
TATAATACAGCACAGAGCAGAGCAGTCCAGTATAATACAGCACAGCACAGAGCAGTCCAGTATAATACAGCACAGATCAGTCCAGTATAATACAGCACAGATCAGTCCAGTATAATACAGCACAGCACACATCAGTCCAGTATAATACAGCACAGCACAGATCAGTCCAGTATAATACAGCACAGCACAGATCAGTCCAGTATAATACAGCACAGAGCAGAGCAGTCCAGTATAATACAGCACAGAGCAGATCAGTCCAGTATAATACAGCACAGATCAGTCCAGTATAATACAGCACAGAGCAGAGCACTCCTGTATAATACAGCACAGAGCAGATCAGTCCAGTATAATACAGCACAGCACACATCAGTCCAGTATAATACAGCACAGAGCAGAGCAGTCCAGTATAATACAGCACAGAGCAGAGCAGTCCAGTATAATACAGCACAGAGCAGATCAGTCCAGTATAATACAGCACAGAGCAGAGCAGTCCAGTATAATACAGCACAGATCAGTCCAGTATAATACAGCACAGATCAGTCCAGTATAATACAGCACAGCACAGATCAGTCCAGTATAATACAGCACAGAGCAGAGCAGTCCAGTATAATACAGCACAGAGCAGAGCAGTCCAGTATAATGCAGCACAGAGCAGAGCAGTCCAGTATAATACAGCACAGATCAGTCCAGTATAATACAGCACAGATCAGTCCAGTATAATACAGCACAGATCAGTCCAGTATAATACAGCACAGAGCAGATCAGTCCAGTATAATACAGCACAGCACAGATCAGTCCAGTATAATACAGCACAGCACAGATCAGTCCAGTATAATACAGCACAGAGCAGATCAGTCCAGTATAATACAGCACAGCACAGATCAGTCCAGTATAATACAGCACAGCACAGATCAGTCCAGTATAATACAGCACAGCACAGATCAGTCCAGTATAATACAGCACAGCACAGATCAGTCCAGTATAATACAGCACAGAGCAGATCAGTCCAGTATAATACAGCACAGAGCAGATCAGTCCAGTATAATACAGCACAGAGCAGATCAGTCCAGTATAATACAGCACAGAGCAGATCAGTCCAGTATAATACAGCACAGCACACATCAGTCCAGTATAATACAGCACAGCACAGAGCAGTCCAGTATAATACGGCACAGAGCAGAGCAGTCCAGTATAATACAGCACAGAGCAGATCAGTCCAGTATAATACAGCACAGATCAGTCCAGTATAATACAGCACAGCACACATCAGTCCAGTATAATACAGCACAGCACAGAGCAGTCCAGTATAATACAGCACAGAGCAGATCAGTCCAGTATAATACAGCACAGAGCAGATCAGTCCAGTATAATACGGCACAGAGCAGAGCAGTCCAGTATAATACAGCACAGAGCAGATCAGTCCAGTATAATACAGCACAGATCAGTCCAGTATAATACAGCACAGCACACATCAGTCCAGTATAATACAGCACAGCACAGAGCAGTCCAGTATAATACAGCACAGAGCAGATCAGTCCAGTATAATACAGCACAGAGCAGATCAGTCCAGTATAATACAGCACAGCACACATCAGTCCAGTATAATACAGCACAGCACAGAGCAGTCCAGTATAATACGGCACAGAGCAGATCAGTCCAGTATAATACAGCACAGAGCAGATCAGTCCAGTATAATACAGCACAGAGCAGATCAGTCCAGTATAATACAGCACAGAGCAGAGCAGTCCAGTATAATACAGCACAGATCAGATCAGTCCAGTATAATACAGCACAGAGCAGAGCAGTCCAGTATAATACAGCACAGCACAGAGCAGTCCAGTATAATACAGCACAGAGCAGATCAGTCCAGTATAATACAGCACAGAGCAGATCAGTCCAGTATAATACAGCACAGCACAGAGCAGTCCAGTATAATACAGCACAGAGCAGATCAGTCCAGTATAATACAGCACAGCACAGATCAGTCCAGTATAATACAGCACAGCACAGAGCAGTCCAGTATAATACAGCACAGAGCAGAGCAGTCCAGTATAATACAGCACAGAGCAGAGCAGTCTAGTATAATACAGCACAGCACAGAGCAGTCCAGTATAATACAGCACAGAGCAGATCAGTCCAGTATAATACAGCACAGCACAGATCAGTCCAGTATAATACAGCACAGCACAGATCAGTCCAGTATAATACAGCACAGAGCAGATCAGTCCAGTATAATACAGCACAGAGCAGTCCAGTATAATACAGCACAGAGCAGATCAGTCCAGTATAATACAGCACAGCACAGATCAGTCCAGTATAATACAGCACAGAGCAGAGCAGTCCAGTATAATACAGCACAGATCAGTCCAGTATAATACAGCACAGGGCAGATCAGTCCAGTATAATACAGCACAGAGCAGAGCAGTCCAGTATAATACAGCACAGAGCAGATCAGTCCAGTATAATACAGCACAGGGCACAGAGCAGTCCAGTATAATACAGCACAGAGCAGAGCAGTCCAGTATAATACAGCACAGAGCAGAGCAGTCCAGTATAATACAGCACAGAGCAGAGCAGTCCAGTATAATACAGCACAGAGCAGATCAGTCCAGTATAATACAGCACAGAGCACAGATCAGTCCAGTATAATACAGCACAGAGCAGAGCAGTCCAGTATAATACAGCACAGAGCAGTCCAGTATAATACAGCACAGAGCACAGAGCAGTCCAGTATAATACAGCACAGAGCAGAGCAGTCCAGTATATTACAGCACAGAGCAGAGCAGTCCAGTATAATACAGCACAGAGCAGATCAGTCCAGTATAATACAGCACAGATCAGTCCAGTATAATACAGCACAGAGCAGAGCACTCCTGTATAATACAGCACAGAGCAGATCAGTCCAGTATAATACAGCACAGAGCAGATCAGTCCAGTATAATACAGCACAGAGCAGAGCAGTCCAGTATAATACAGCACAGATCAGTCCAGTATAATACAGCACAGAGCAGAGCAGTCCAGTATAATACAGCACAGAGCAGATCAGTCCAGTATAATACAGCACAGAGCAGAGCAGTCCAGTATAATACAGCACAGATCAGTCCAGTATAATACAGCACAGGGCAGATCAGTCCAGTATAATACAGCACAGAGCAGATCAGTCCAGTATAATACAGCACAGAGCAGAGCAGTCCAGTATAATACAGCACAGAGCAGAGCAGTCCAGTATAATACAGCACAGAGCAGAGCAGTCCAGTATAATACAGCACAGAGCAGAGCAGTCCAGTATAATATAACACAGATCAGTCCAGTATAATACAGCACAGAGCAGAGCAGTCTAGTATAATACAGCACAGAGCACAGAGCAGTCCATTATAATACAGCACAGCACAGATCAGTCCAGTATAATACAGCACAGAGCAGATCAGTCCAGTATAATACAGCACAGAGCACAGATCAGTCCAGTATAATACAGCACAGAGCAGAGCAGTCCAGTATAATACAGCACAGAGCAGAGCAGTCCAGTATAATACAGCACAGAGCAGAGCAGTCCAGTATAATACAGAACACAGCAGAGCAGTCCAGTATAATACAGCACAGAGCAGAGCAGTCCAGTATAATACAGCACAGAGCAGAGCAGTCCAGTATAATACAGAACACAGCAGAGCAGTCCAGTATAATGCAGCACAGAGCAGAGCAGTCCAGTATAATATGACACAGCACAGGGCAGTCCAGTATAATACAGCACAGGGCACAGATTAGTCCAGTATAATACAGCACAGGGAACATATTAGTCCAGTATAATACAACACAGCACAGAGCAGTCCAGTATAATACAGCACAGGGCACAGAGCAGTCCAGTATAATACAGCACAGAGCAGAGCAGTCCAGTATAATACAGCACAGGGCACAGATTAGTCCAGTATAATATGGGGCAGCACAGAGCACAGAGCAGTCCAGTATAATACAGCACAGAGCAGAGCAGTATAATACAGCACAGCACAGATCAGTCCACTATAATACAGCACAGAGCAGATCAGTCCAGTATAATACAGCACAGAGCAGAGCAGTATATTACGGCACAGGGCACGGATCAGTCCAGAATACTACAGCACAGAGCACAGTGCAGTCCAGTATAATACAGCACAGAGCTCTGAGCAGTCCCGTTCAGTAGTACAATACAGTATAGCACACTGCGCAGTTAGCAGTTAACTCAAATATAGGCTAGCACAATACAGCACAGTTCAAACACACAGCAATGCACTACAGCACAGCGATCTAATTCGTACATAATCTAAAGTGTGTCCTCACAATAAGTTAAACCTCCCGAGGGTACAGGTCCACACTGTGCAATTCACGGGTAGGTCAACGTTGGGTTTTGGTCTGGCCCAGAGCCTGGTTATCTTTCTATATCTCTGTGTTTTCCATCTGTCTGCACGTCTCTCCCTTTTCTTCCCTCCATCTCTTCACCTCCATCGCACCAACGATGAGTCTCTCTCTCGCTACCTCTACCTCTCTGCATCACTTGTCAGTCAGTCCCAGCAGTGTGTCTGTCTGAGCGGTGACAGTGGTCAGTGGCAGACAGTGCTGTTGCTGTAGATGTGGAATCGGGTTGCAGGATTAGTAACAAGGCCTGACTGGTTTGTACTCCTCTCTCTTGCTCTCTCTCTCTCTGTCTCTCCCTCTCTTTCTGCCCTATCTCTTTCTGTCTCCAGCTCCCTCTCCCTCTCTGTTTCTCTCTTTCTCTCTCTCTCTCAGTGCTGTGAGAGCTGCAGTCTGTGGTGGTCACCTGTGTGTCCAGCCCTGCCTGCCATTTGCCGACTCCATTAACAGCTGTGTTGTGTTGTCGTTTTGTTGCTGTTGTTGTTGTGGAAGGTGGCTAGAGACACAGTGAGAGACTGACGTTCCCCAGCCTATCAACAGAACAGGTCAGCACAGAGAACTGGCCACACATGCTGTGCTGTACTGTGCTGTGCTGTGCTGTACTATCCTGTACTGTACTGTGCTGTGCTGTACTGTACTAGTGAGATATTGACTATGCCGTACTCTACTACTGTACTGTGCTGTGCTGTACTATACTGTACTAGTGAGATATTGACTATTCTGTGCTGTACTGTACTGTGCTGTGCTGTACTGTAATGAGATTGACTGTATTGTGCTGTACTGAGACTCACAGACTATACTGTACTATAATCTGCTGGCTGTGGAGTACTGTTCTGTACTGAGGGGTGCGGCAGAGAGTGCAGTTGCTCCCCCATTTTAAAATCACAAAAGTGTGGTGCACTCTGGTATAAACACAGTAAAGTGTAGTTTGGTGTGGTATATGCACAGTAAAGTGTAGTGTGCTGTGCTATGGTATAAACACAGTAAAGTGTAGTGTGCTGTGCTATGGTATAAACACAGTAAAGTGTAGTGTGCTGTGCTATGGTATAAACACAGTAAAGTGTAGTGTGCTGTGCTATGGTATAAACACAGTAAAGTGTAGTGTGCTGTGCTATGGTATAAACACAGTAAAGTGTAGTTTGGTGTGGTATAAGCACAGTAAAGTGTAGTGTGCTGTGCTATGGTATAAACACAGTAAAGTGTAGTTTGGTGTGGTATAAGCACAGTAAAGTGTAGTGTGCTGTGCTATGGTATAAACACAGTAAAGTGTAGTGTGCTGTGCTATGGTATAAACACAGTAAAGTGTAGTGTGCTGTGCTATGGTATAAACACAGTAAAGTGTAGTTTGGTGTGGTAAAAGCACAGTAAAGTGTAGTGTGCTGTGCTATGGTATAAACACAGTAAAGTGTAGTGTGCTGTGCTATGGTATAAACACAGTAAAGTGTAGTTTGGTGTGGTATAAGCACAGTAAAGTGTAGTGTGCTGTGCTATGGTATAAACACAGTAAAGTGTAGTGTGCTGTGCTATGGTATAAACACAGTAAAGTGTAGTGTGCTGTGCTATGGGAGCCTTTTGACACAGTAGCATGTGGTGTGGTGTACTGTGATATTCTATTGACACAGTAGTGTGTCGTGTGGTGTTCTGTGGTATCCTATTGACACAGTAGTGTGTCGTGTGTTGTTCTGTGGTATCCTATTGACACAGTAGTGTGTCGTGTGTTGTTCTGTGGTATCGTATTGACACATTACTGTGAAGTGCGTTGTACTGCGAAGTCTCCAGCACCATCTGTACTGACTCTAGTGAAGTGCAGTGATACAAACTAAATGATCGCAGACGCGTTTATTTTCAAAGATAACGACCAAACGGTCTTACACAATTCCTGCTGTGGACAGATGATAGAATAGACAGAACCAGCAGTGTAGGACAGAGACAGGTCAGGGACACCTGCCCGAGCTGTCTCTGGTGTCTCTGTCTCTCTGTGTGTGTGTATGTGTGTGTGTGTGTGTGTGTGTGTGTGTGTGTGAAAGTCAGGTAGTCTCAGTGTGTGTCACAGTCAGTCTGTGTCATTGCGTGTGTTTCTTTAACTCTGGGGGTTTATCGGTCAGTGTGTCTTTGTGTGTGAGTCTCCGTTTGAATCGGTGTATGTCAGTTGGTGTCCGTGTGTGTGTGTATTTGCAATCATCGTCAGATTATACAAACTGACCTCTCCCTCCTTCCCTCCCTCTCTCTCCCTCCTTCCCTCCCTCTCTTTCCCTCCAGGCTGTGCGTTCCTGACATACTGTGCGAGGGAGTCGGCCCTAAAGGCCCAGAGTGCCCTGCACGAGCAGAAGACCCTGCCTGGGGTGAGTACTACACTGTCCAAACACTGTATTCACACACTGTTACACTGACTGACTGACTGACTGACACACTGACTGATACACACTCACTCACTGAGATACACTATGTTGTTGTGAGCTGCCCTGTGTGTCAGTCGGATGTTGTGTCTGAGTTGAGTGTGTGGGTTGTGTGTTCTGAAACACTGTGATCTCAATTCTGCAGTGTTCTGTGCAAACACGTGATATACATACTATACGGGGCGCTGTGTGTGGCTCACTTGCAGATGTCTGGATGTAGTATAAAGGGAGCATGACCTTTAGCCTCCTACCCTCTCTCTCTCGGTCATGGGTGGGAGTGGGAGTGGGAGAAGGGGAGTGGGAGGAAGGGGGGGTTAATCCCATCTTGGTGTTATCCTCTTAAAGGAACCCCCACTGCCCACCCCCCACTCCACAGACGCCCAGCTCTCTAATCCTCTCAGTCAGACGGCATAACACTGACTGATTGATAGACACTGACTGACACAGTGACACACTGATTGACTGACGGACTGACTGATGCACCGACCGACTGATACACTGAATTACTGACGCACCGACCGACCGACCGACCGACTGACGCACCGACCGACTGGGGTGGGGGGGTGTTGTGTCTGGGTGAAGTCGGTTGTGAAAGGGGGCGGGGCTAGTGTTAATTCCCAGCATAATCCCACACCAGTCTGGCATTCGGTAGGAAAATCACCCCCCCCCACCATCCCTTCCTCCATTTCAACATAAATAGATCACCCCCCACCCCATCCCTTTCTGATTCCATTACCCCTGAGGTTGTGTTGAGGCGAGACAT
Source organism: Amia ocellicauda (assembly GCF_036373705.1). NCBI lineage: Eukaryota > Metazoa > Chordata > Actinopteri > Amiiformes > Amiidae > Amia > Amia ocellicauda. Next base: position 21,556,661 of record NC_089863.1, read on the forward strand.
AATTAAATAGACACCTTCGATCCTGGCCCTCCAGTGGGACTCGGCCCAGTGACTCACACTGCGTTACTCTGACCGGTCACTGTGTTCAGACGTGAGGTGTTAATTGTTAATTGGTTCTGCTGAGCGCTACAGCTGCTGTACTGACACTGGAGGGATGTCGACAGTTAACACACTCACACACACACACACACACACACACACGATCACGCACACTCACACACGCCTTTCTCCGCCTGAGAGTCCTCTCCAGTTGAGTGGCTATGGAGAGAGGGAGTGGGGGGATGGGGGGGACAGCTGTGTGTGTGCCAGGACTCTCTTTTTCTCTTTGTATTACACAGAGAGACAGATGGACAGAGACATAGAGACAGACAGACAGACAGAGACCAAGAGACAAAACAACAGACAGAGAGAGAGAGACACAAACCGAGAGAGACACTCAGAGACACAAAGAAAGACACAGAGGGACATAGAGGAACAGTGTGGAGTGGGTTCCCACTGTCCGCGAGCAGGTGGGCTGATCTAGACCAGCTGTTTTCTTTGGCTTCCAGATTGTGGAAATAAACGACAGACGAGAAATAAATGAGACAGAGGAGCGAGGGCATAGTAAACAGTGTATTATAGTATAGTGTACTATATAGTGTATTATAGTATAGAGTATTAAAGTACAGCATATTATAGAATAGTCTGCTATAGTGTATTAAAGTATAGTGTCATGACAAGACTGTGAGAGTGTGAGGTCTGTAAGCATCAGCTGTATCAGAATTGGGTTCTGGGTTCTGGGGATCTGGGGCTCTGGGCTGTGGGGCTGTGGGGCTCTGGGGTTCGGGGTTCTGGGTGCTGGGCTCTGGACTGACCCTCTACAGCTCACATCAATCTCAGGACTTCCTCTCAGTAGTGCTGAGGAGAGAAGGATAGATGGATGGAGGGGGGGGAAGGGGAGACAGGTGTACAGGGTGTGTTTCGGGGAGGGGTGTGTGCATTTGATCAAAGAATAATTGCACTTTGACCCACAGAGAGCGAGGGGTGGGGGGTGGAGGAGGAATGAATGAAGGAGCCTGAATGAATGGTGTGAGTTCAGACCCGTATGATTGAATGAACGAGGGAAGACAGAGTGGAGGGGGAGGGGTGAATGGAGCTGGGGGAGGGGAGTGAAACAGACTGGAGTACAATAGAGCGAGAGAGAGAGAGAGAGGGGGAGAAGGAGGGAGTGAGGGAGGGAGGATCTGTCACTAGAGATAAAGACATCTGTCCACAGTGAGGTCTGTACTGACACACAAACACACACATACATACATACACACACACACACACACACACACACACACACACAAATAGACTGACACACAATCACACATGCAGACACTACATATATACACACTGCCACACAATCACACACATACAAACACAGACACAGAAACACACACTCACACACACACACACACACACACACTGACATTGAAACACACAATCATACACACATTCTGACCCACTGTCACACGCATGCTAACACACTCACACTGACACACACACCCGGACTCTCACACAGACACACATGCACAATTACTGACATACAATCACAAACACATGCAATCACACATACAAATTCACATGCACTGACACACACACACGCACGATCACACACACACTTGCATGCACACGCACGCACACATACACACAGACGAACACAAACATTACAAGGAGAGGAGAGGGGGGGATGGGGGGACCACTCTGGCTTTGGCTGGCTTGTTGCTAGGCTACCGTGGAGCAAGTGATGCTTGGTTGCTAGGTAACAGCAGATAGGCAGTGACCATTATGCTCTGAAGTCTGGAAAGAGAGAGAGAAAGGGGGGGAATAAGAGAGTGAGAGTGAGAGAGTGGGGGGGATAAAAGAGTGAGAGTGAGAGAGAGGTGGGATGCTGAGAACGACAGAGCGATGAAGGGAGGGATAAAAAGATAAAATATCAAAGCTGACCAGAGAGAGAGAGAGAGAGAGAGAGAGAGAGAGAGAGAGAGAGAGAGAGAGATAGGGAGGGGGGAAGGGATTACAGAGAGAATCAGAGAGAGAGAGACGGGGGGTGGAGACGTCGGGTAGCATGTTTATCTTTGGTTTCTGCGTCTGAAGTATCTCTATGTGATTTCTGAATGAGAGTCACACGGACTCCTCCACATGAATAACCCCCCCCCACCCAGGACCCAATGGTGTGCTCCGGTCTAGATGATGAGTGCTGTCTGTGCGGGGGTGGACTGTGTGTGTTGGGTGTGGGGGGGGGGACAGACTGAGATTTGATTGGATAATCCTCGGATTTAATATTCCTTAATCCCTGCAAAGACATTGGAATTACTGTCAGAGAGATTAACACTGAGAGAGAGAGAGCGAGAGGAGAGAGGGAAGAGAATAGATGATGTGATAAGGGAGAGAGAGAGAGTTATGAGAGATGGTGAAAAAGATGTGTGTGTGTTAATGTAGGCTGATGTATTTATTTATAGAGAGGGGAAGAGAGGGAGTGTTGTTGGTAATTGCAGCTCGTCTCCAGCTCCAGAGAGACCTTCTTCTCCCCCCACCCGACACACACTCACACACACACACACACACACACACACACACACACACACACAGACACACATGCACACGCACACACACACTTATGTAGGGCTGAACTGTTACTCCAGGCAACCAGCATCCTTTATTGTTTACCTAGAGGCGGCTGGTGATGTCAGAGCCGTTGCCGGGTGACCAAATGCGATAAGTGAGGGAGAGTGGGCGGTTGCCATGCAGATGAAACTGCCATTGCCATAACAACCCGGCATCTGCTGCTGCTCTGTACCCTGAACTCAGTCTCCCTGGCACCCGTGTCAGATTACACTTCCTGTTGTCCCATATTTATGATAATAATAATTGTAATAATAATGAGGGTGAGGGTGAATGTCTGGACAGCAGAGGATGCCCTGGTGACAGTGGAGCCTCCCAAGGGGCTGGCATGACAGCGTGTGTGTCTGAGAGTCAGTGTGCCGTGTGTCCATGTGTGTCTGAGAGTCAGTGTGTCCGTGTGTGTCTGAGAGTCAGTGTGCCGTGTGTGTCTGTGTGTCTGAGAGTCAGTGTGTCCGTGAGTGTCTGAGAGTCAGTGTGCCGTGTGTGTCTGTGTGTCTGAGAGTCAGTGTGTCCGTGTGTGTCTGAGAGTCAGTGTGTCCGTGTGTGTCTGTGTGTCTGAGACTTAGTGTCTGAGTCAGTGTGTCTGAGAGTCATTGTGTCCGAGAGTCAGTGTGTCTGTGTGTGTCCGTGCGCGTATGAGAGCCAGTGTGTCCGTGTGTGTCTGAGCGTCAATGTGTCTATGTGTGTCAATGTGTCTGAGAGTCAGTGTGTCCGTGTGTGTCTGAGAGTCAGTGTGTCCGTGTGTGTCTGTGTGTCTGAGACTTAGTGTCTGAGTCAGTGTGTCTGAGAGTCATTGTGTCCAAGAGTCAGTGTGTCTGTGTGTGTCAGTGTGTCTGAGAGTCAGTGTGTCCGTGTGTGTCTGAGAGTCAGTGTGTCCGTGTGTGTCTGAGAGTCAGTGTGCCGTGTGTGTCTGTGTGTCTGAGACTTAGTGTCTGAGTCAGTGTGTCTGAGAGTCATTGTGTCCAAGAGTCAGTGTGTCTGTGTGTGTCAGTGTGTCTGAGAGTCAGTGTGTCCGTGTGTGTCTGAGAGTCAGTGTGTCCGTGTGTGTCTGAGAGTCAGTGTGCCGTGTGTGTCTGTGTGTCTGAGACTTAGTGTCTGAGTCAGTGTGTCTGAGAGTCATTGTGTCCGAGAGTCAGTGTGTCTGTGTGTGTCAGTGTGTCTGAGAGTCAGTGTGTCCGTGTGTGTCTGAGAGTCAGTGTGTCCGTGTGTGTCTGAGAGTCAGTGTGTCCGTGTGTGTCTGAGAGTCAGTGTGTCCGTGTGTGTCTGAGAGTCAGTGTGTCCGTGTGTGTCAGTGTGTGTCAATGTGTCTGAGAGTCGGTGTCAGTGTGAGCGTGTTTCTCAGTATGTGTGATTTTGTGTGTGCGAGTGATTGTGTCTCAGTGTGTGTGCGAGTGTGTCAGTGTGTGTCAGTCTAATTGCTGCGCTGTGAATCGATGCACTCCTCCCTGACAGATTACAGCTAATCCATTTGCCCATTGATTATCGATGACTCTAATTAGCTGTGCTGTTTAATTAACAGCCTCGTTAATCTACTGGAAACACAGCCAGGGTGGCAGCTGCCACACCCTCCGCCTCCCCCTCTCTCCTCCCTGCCAGTCGTCCTTCCTTCCTCGCTCTCTCTCTGCCTCTCTCGTTCATCCTCTCTCCCTCTCTCTCCCCTCAACCTGTCCTTCCTCCCTCACTCCCTGTCTCTGCCTGTCAGCCTCGCTCTTGTTCTCTCGCTCTGTCTACCTCCACCCCCTCTCTGTCTCTCTCTCTCTCAAATTCAAATTCTAAAGCTTTATTGACACGCCGGGTTCACACAAGTGTTCCCTAAGTGTTTACAGACACATTAAGAAAGGAAATAAACCAAAAATAATTAACTATTTATTTATGTAATTCTCACAAGAAAGAGAGAATGTTATAACCTCTCTTCCTCTCCCTCTCTCTTTTCATGCATTCCTCTCGTCTAAAATGTCTTTCCAGAAAAGCTCAGAATTCAGGGAAGCTCTACCCCCCCACTCCGCCCTGTAATCCCCCCACAGTAATCCTGATCAACGGATGTACTGCTAATCTGATAAAACCACTGAGAGGAGTGTCCGTGCGTGTATGTGTGTCCGTGCGTGTATGTGTGTGTGTGCACATGTCAGTCCGTCCATGTCCATGTCAATGTGTGTGTTTGTGTTCTCACAAGTCTGTGTCTTTGTCTGTCCCTCAGATGAACCGGCCAATCCAGGTGAAGCCTGCAGACAGCGAGAGCAGAGGAGGTAAAAACACCTGAGCACACTGACTGACTGACACACCTGCACACTGACGCACTGACAAACTGACACACTCACTGACTGACTGAAACACTGACACACCTGCACGCTGACTGACTGTAACACGGACACACTGACTGACTGAAACACTGACAAACTGACACACTGACTGACTGAAACACTGACACACCTGCAGAGTGACTGACAGACTGACACACCTGCACACTGACTGACTGACAGACACACCAACTGACATACCTGCACACTGACTGACTGACACACCTGCACACTGACTGACTGACATACCTGCACACTGACTCAATGGGTCACAGTGAGTCTGCTGAGAGACAGCCATACTCTCAGTGCACAGAGCTCCCCCCAGTGGCCCCCACTAGTAATGCATAGCTGCAATTTCTACTGAGGAACCATCTGGAAGAAATAAACAGGCCCTCTTCAAATCAACATCCACCTCTCTCTCTCTCTCTCTCTCTCTCTCTCTCTCTCTCTCTCTCTCTCTATCTGTGCAGTATGGTATTGAATTGAGTGACCTTTCAAAATACCCATACAATAATGTCTCTCTCTCTCTCCCACTTTCTTCACCTCTATATCCTGCTCCCTCTCCCTCACTCCTCTCCCTCCCCTTCCACCTCCCTCCTTCTTTCCCACTGCCCTCCCCTCACTCCCTCCCTCTCTGACAGAAGACAGGAAGCTGTTTGTGGGGATGCTGGGTAAGCAGCAGTCTGACGAGGATGTGAGGAAGATGTTCGAGCCGTTCGGCACCATTGATGAGTGCACTGTCCTGAGAGGTCCAGACGGCACAAGCAAAGGTGAGAGAGAGAGAGACAGGGAGGGAAGGAGGGAGATATTTTAAAATAAATAAAAAGTGTAAATAACAATGCTTCTGCTGTGTTGTGTATTGTGTGTTTGCAGGCTGCGCATTTGTGAAGTTCCAGAGCCACGCAGAGGCCCAGGCTGCTATCAGCACACTGCACGGGAGCCGGACACTGCCGGTGAGATGCTGCACAACGCTGCACAACAAAGCACTGCACAACTGACTGATCCACTGAATGAATGATCTAACTCCCCCTCTCTCTCTCTCCATCTCTCTCAGGGCGCCTCTTCCAGTCTGGTGGTGAAGTTTGCCGACACAGAGAAAGAGCGCGGTCTGCGGCGCATGCAGCAGGTGGCCAGCCAGCTGGGCGTCTTCAGCCCTGTCACGCTGAGTTTCGGGGCCTACAGCGCTTACACACAGGCGGTGAGACACACTGACACACCCACACACTGTCCTAGCAACAGTCTGTCTGTCTGTCTGTCTTTCCATCCTAGCAACAGTGTCTGTCCGTCTGTCTTTCCATCCTAGCAACTGTCTGTCTTTCAGTCCTAGAAACAGTGTCTGTCTGTCTTTCCACCCTAGAAACAGTGTCTGTCTGTCTTTCCATCCTAGCAACTGTCTGTCTTTCCGTCCTAGAAACAGTGTCTGTCTGTCTATCCACCCTAGAAACAGTGTCTGTCTGTCTTTCCGTCTTAGAAACAGTCTGTCTTTCCACCCTATAAACAGTGTCTGTCTGTCTTTCCGTCCTAGAAACGGTGTCTGTCTGTCTTTCCGTCCTAGCAATAGTGTCTGCCTGTCTCTCTTTCCATCCTCGCAACAGTTTGTCTTTCTGTCCTAGAAACAGTGTCTGTCTGTCTTTCCATCCTAGAAACAGTGTCTGTCTGTCTCTTTCCGTCCTAGCAACAGCCTCTGTCTGTCTCTTTCCGTCCTAGAAACAGTGCCTGTCTTCGTCTTTCTGTCCTAGCAACAGGGTCTGTCTGAGTGACAGTCTGTCTGTCTGTCTGTCTGTCTGTCTGGGTGACAGTGTCTGTCTGTCTGTCTGTCTGGGTGACGGTGTCTGTCTGAGTGACAGTGTCTGTCTGTCTGTCTGTCTGAGTGACAGTGTTTGTCTGGGTGACGGTGTCTGTCTGTCTGTCTGAGTGACGGTGTCTGTCTAAGTGACGGTGTCTGTCTGGGTGACGGTGTCTGTCTGTCTGGGTGATGGTGTCTGTCTGTCTGAGTGACGGTGTCTGTCTGGGTGACAGTGTCTATCTGTCTGAGTGATGGTGTCTTTCTGGGTGACAGTGTCTGTCTGTCTGTCTGTCTGAGTGACGGTGTCTGTCTGGGTGACGGTGTCTGTCTGTCTGGGTGATGGTGTCTGTCTGTCTGAGTGACGGTGTCTGTCTGGGTGAGAGTGTCTATCTGTCTGAGTGATGGTGTCTTTCTGGGTGACAGTGTCTGTCTGTCTGAGTGACGGTGTCTGTCTGGGTGACAGTGTCTGTCTGTCTGTCTGGGTGACAGTGTCTGTCTGTCTGTCTGAGTGACGGTGTCTGTCTCTCCAGCTGGTGCAGCAGCAGGCCCTGGTTGCACAGACGGCGTACCTCAGTCCCATGGCAACGGTTGCCGCGGTGCAGATGCAGCAGATGGCCGCCTTGAATGCCAACGGCCTGATCGCCACACCCATCACCCCCCTCCCTCCTTCATCAGGTACTGTCCCCATCCCTCCATCTCTCTATACCTCCATGCGCCCTGCGCTGCCCTCGCCTGCCTCCCTCCTCCCTCTCGATCCCTCTCTCCTCCTCTCTCCTTCCTCCACCCTCATCTGCCTGTCAAATCAAAACGCCAGACTGCTCCAGCCGGGCTGTCACTCACCCTCGCTGCCTCCCTGTGATTGGTCCCCCGCTGCAGGAACGAGCACGCCCCCCACCCTTGCGGCCACGCCCGTCCCCGCCCTGCCAGCACCACTGGGAGTGAACGGCTACAGCCCGGTGCCTACGCAGGCCAATGGCCAGGCAGGGTCCGAGGCCATCTACACTAATGGCGTTCATGCTTACCAAGGTCAGTGTCCCACCCCCTTCAGGAAGACCTTTACTCTTTCTACTATTTTCTCTTTTTTTATTTCAATTAATGTAGTTATTGATTACTGCTACGGGGTCTAAGACTTATGAATTTCTTTGCTCGCTCTCTCTCTCTCTCTCTCTCTCTCTCTCTCTCTCTCTCTCTGCGTGTGCGTGTGCATCTCTGTAGCTCAGAGCCCTGCAGCATCAGTAGATCCTCTACAACAGGCGTACACAGGCATGCAGCACTACACAGGTAACAGTGTTTGTCTGTCCGTCTGTCTCTGTCTCTCTCTCTGTCCGTCTGTTTCTGTCTCTCTCTCTGTCCGTCTGTCTCTCTCTCTCTCTGTCCGTCTGTTTCTGTCTCTCTCTATGTCCGTCTGTTTCTGTCTCTTTCTCTGTCCGTCTGTGTCTCTCTCTCTCTGTCTGTTTCTCTGTGTCTGTCTGTTTTTCTCTCTCTCTCTCTCTAAAATATCTCTCCCCCCTCTCTCTGCCTGTCTCCCTCTCTCTGTTGCGTTACAATGGTTTTCATCAAGAATTCCATAATTGCGTTAACTGATCAGTGAATGAATGGCTTGCTCCTGTTGTGCCCCCGCAGCGGCGTACCCAGCTGCGTACGGATTGGTCAGCCAGGCCTTTCCTCAGCAACCCACCCTTGTTACCCAGCAGCACCAGCCACCTCAGCAGCAGCAGCAGAGAGAAGGTGAGAAGGGTATAATTGAGTTAATTAATTAATTAGACTCACCGTCATTCTACAGACAGTCAGCGCATGTATTAACCTCATCCCCCCCGCCCCTCTCTCTCTCTCTCTCTGTCTCTCTCTCTTTTCCAGGGCCTGAGGGCTGTAATATCTTTATCTACCACCTGCCCCAGGAGTTCACAGACTCAGAGATGCTACAGATGTTCCTGCCCTTTGGGAACGTCATCTCGGCCAAGGTGTTTGTGGACCGGGCCACCAATCAGAGCAAGTGCTTTGGTGAGGGAGAGGGAGAGGAAGTGGGAGTGGAGGGGAGAGGGGGGAGAGACTGCGAGAAGGGGGGAGAGAAGGAGTGAGGAGAGGAGTTTTTGGCAAAGTCTCTTCCTCTTCTCTAATCCTGATCTCTCTCTCTCTCTCTCTCTCTCTCTCTCTCTCTCTCCTGTCTCCTTTCTGCCTCCTTCCCTCCAGGCTTTGTGAGTTTTGACAACCCCAGCAGTGCTCAGACGGCCATTCAGGCCATGAACGGGTTCCAGATCGGCATGAAGAGGCTGAAGGTGCAGCTCAAACGGCCCAAAGATGCCAACAGGCCCTACTGAGAGAGACAAACAGAGAGAAGAGAGAGAGAGAGAGAGAGAGAGGGGTGAGTACTGAGTGAGGGGGGGTTTGAGTACTGAGAGAGAAGGAGAGATAGGGGTGAGTACTGAGACAAAGACTGAGAGGGAGAGGTAGGGGTGAGTACTGAAAGAGAGAGGGAGAGGTAGGGTGGATACTGAAAGAGAGAGGGAGAGGTAGGGGTGAGTACTGAAAGAGAGGGAGAGGTAGGGTGAGTACTGAAAGAGAGAGAGGGGTGAATAATGAGAGAGTGGGGGAGAGACAAAGGGGAGAAGAGGAAGTTGGCAGAGAGGAGGGGGAGAGGGAGCATGAGAGATGGATGGGAGGAGAGAGGCCTACTGAAAAACCTCTGAAATGCAGGCTAGATAGAGAGAGAGGGGGTGGGTTAATTAATCTTGTACACTGTTTTTGTGCTGTTGTTTCATTGGGTGATTTGTGGGTTAAAGGTGACTGAAAGTAATACAGCATCACCTGGAGGCAGGGCCAAAACACAGGCGGCGGGCCATGTCAATCACAGCCAACGGGCGAGCTGATTGGCCAGCCGAGGGGAAGTCGTGGGAGGTGGCTTAGCAAGGCTTCAGATTGACATGCCCCTGTAGCCAATAGCCAGCGGGAGGCTCTTGTGGTGGGCGGGGAGTGGATTGTCCACTGTCCAATGAGAGTTTTTCCTTGCCAGCAAGTCACCCAATGTACAGTGTGTGTGTGTGTGTGTATGTGTGTGTGTGCGTGTGCGTTGTCCGTGTGTGTATGTGTGTTAATATGTATGTACTGTATTAATCTATAAGAAAGTATAAATACTAATATATATTTATCACTCTTAATCTTCTGTGTAAATATTTACTATTATATACAGGCTGGCGCACAAGTCATGCCCCCTATTGACTGTGAGTCTCTCTTCCCAATTGGACAAATACCTGATCAATTAACCAATTAAGTGGCAAGACCCCAGGACAAGGAGTTGGGAACCATTACAAGCAACCCCCCCTCCCGATAAAACAGACTCTCTGTGGGGGGGTGACTTCTTGCGCCACCCTGTATATACCAAAAAAAAAAACATAAATAAGAACAAAAAAAAAGTGCCAACAAACGCCAATCATCTCTCTTTCTCCACTGCCTCTGAAACCACCCCCCCAGCCCAGACAAGGGTCCGATCATAAACGCAGACGGCCGGGTCGCTATGATGTTTACCTAGCGACCATTAGCTGTCATGGGAGCTGTAGCCCCTCCTTCCCCCCCACTCTCTCCGGTGTAAGTTGGCTTGTGCGGCTGGTTGCTGCGACGATGGGGGGGCGGGGGCGGGACGGGGTTGGGGTCGGCACGGCGACCGGCCGTTGCCACCAGCGACCGCGCTGCATGCTTGTCCCTGTGTGATCGTGCGTGTGCCTGGGTCTTGCTCGCTGTGATGGGTTGGGGGGGGACACTCTGCTCACTGTGATGGATCCTGTGACTGTGCCTTGTTGAGACGTGCTGTGATTATGATGATGACGATTTTTTTATAGATAGTTTTCCTTTTTTAATTTCCTTTTATTTTGTGGCTTATTATTAGTGTTCCTTGCTTTAGTGTTGAGTTCAGTAGTGCCGTCCGTGTGTTTGACGTGGAGCCGCCTCCACTCCCGGCTTTGTGTGTTGTTGTTTTTCCCACATTCCACCTCTGATCTCTTAATTGCTTAACGAGTGGAACTCATCACCGTTTGATCCAGAGTCCGCTCAGCTGGACGCCCCCGGCCGGGGGTCAGATACAGGACAGTGACCGGTAGAACAGCCTGCTGGGAGTCTGAATCGCTGTCACAGTGAGGCTGATGAATCACACTGACCAGACAGGTGACACACAGTGCAGTGTAGACAGGTGTGCTGCTCTATAGATTGCTAGAATGGTTGGTTTATTGGTTAATTGATTTATTAGATGACCAGAAATAGGGAAGGGGAGGAGGGCGGGTCTTAATGGAAAATGAAGAGCTCTGGTTGAGTCAGACAATTGTCACATGATTCACCTCTTCTTGTTTCACAGCTGGGATTTTACAGTCTGCAAACGCTGTGCTGCAATGCGTCAGTCAGTCAGTGCATCAGTCAGTCGGTGTGTCAGTCAGTCAGTCAATCAGTCAGTCAAGTTGCAATTCTTGAATGTGAGGAAATCCAGGCTATCCAATAAGAAGACACCTGGTTTAGATTCCACCAATTAGAAGAGGACAATGTATGTGGTGGGTTTCCCCATGGCCAATCAGAGCACTGTGTTAATGAGGGGGTGGGGTTGTAGGAGTTCCCAAGTCTCGTAAATGTTTTGGTTTGTTGTTTTTGAGGTATTTTAATTCTTACGCAGTCGGGAGTGTTTAAACACTGAAATCATGGAAGATTTGAATTCCTCTCCTCCCCCTTCTCTCTCCCTCTCTCTCTCTCTGTCTCTCTCTCTCTCTCTCTCTCTCTCTCTCCCACTCCTCCTTTCTGGCCTGTGCTGTGGTTAAGATGTTTGGTTGTCATTATGACACACAATGCCTTGTGCTCAAAGGGCAGCTGCTGTTTTCTCCGGGAATTCTGGGTGACCGAGACTGCTGGCAGGGCTGTCACTCAAATGGCCCCGCCCCCCCAAGGCTGCAGGCAGGGCTGTCATTAAACGGCCGCCCCGGGGAACCACAACTTGGCAAAATAACATCACAAAGACAACAACAAAAACAATAACGACAAGTACAGAAATCCCGGCAGCCTGGTCCCGGTTACCCAGAATTCTCTGCAAGTGCTGTGAGATGGTGCATGCTGTTCACTGTGCTGCCTGCCTGCACAGCCCCGGGTCCACACTGACCCACTGACCCCCTGACCAGCTCACTGTCCACTGTCCACTCGCTGTCCACCGCCCCTTGTACAGGCAGCAGGGCCTGTCCTGGGCCCAGCTGTGTGAAACTGGACTGCACTGGCCTGGCCTGGATTGGACTGGACTGGACTGGACTGAGTGGGTTTAAACAGCTGGACACTGGTCAGCCCAGCACCGTGATCAAACGCAATTATAGTGAAAAACAAAGGAAATACACACAAAAAATCCCTGAATTCAACAAAATCCAAGAGTCTGTGTCTCCAGCTGCACATCACAATGACACATTGACACACTACACACTGCCACACTTACACTAACACTTCCACATTGACACTACACACAGCCAAACTAACACTGACACATTAACACTACACACTGAAACTACACACTGCCACACTAACACTGCCACATTGACACTACGCACTGCAAATACACACTGACACTATATACTGACACTACACACACACACACACACACACAGTGTGTATGCCTGTGCCCTTGCGCGTCCCAGACACTGATCCCTGTGGGCTGACCGCTGGCCGCCAGCTCTCTGACTGGACTGGTTGTGTTGCACCGTTTCCTCCTGTTGTGTCTGCGTGTCGCTGGTGTGCCACCGAGTGAGCAGACACTAACGCCCCTGTCTCTCTCTCTCTCCCTCTCCCTCTCTCTCTCTCTCTCTCTCTCTCTCTCTGTTGCAGGAGTTTTTTGGGGGGACCCTGATGACTCGGAAGGAATCCAGGACTCTCTTTCAGTCGCCCACACATTCCAGCCCTGACCCCCCGACCCTCAGACAGACACACGGACAAGCACACGCACACGCATACACACACAGGTGGACAGACGGACTTACTTGCAGACAGAGACACGCACACAGACAGACAGACAGCCTGAATGCTACTGGCCGAGCAGAGTCCTGTCTGACTGACCGGTGTGAACGCTGAGCTGTACTGACACACACTGACACACACATATTTACACACACACTCACTCACACACACAAACCAACTCAAACACACTCCAGTCCGGTCAGTGACTCTGCAGCAGTCCTGTCCAGTCCAGTACCACCCTGTCTTTAGCAATGGCTGTCCGTCTGTCTGAAGAAGTCCAACACACACACAGGACAGACACTACACAGAGACGACTACGATTTTAATTTTACAATTAACATTAAGGGGGTTTGTGGGGTTTCAGACAATTATAATAATAATAATAATAATATCAATAATTCCTCTTTCTTGAACAATCAATATCGAGTACAATGTTATAGAGGAGACAGTATCTGCTGGAGATGAGAGGAGAAACCCCGATGGCAACATGTTTACAGCTGCAACTATCTTATCATTGTAAATACTTTTAGTTTCAAAAGAATTTAAAAAAAGCTAAAAAAAAATAATAAAATGATATTTAAAAAAAAAAAAACACAAAAGAAAAAAACACAAAAAGGAGAGCGAGAGAGAGAGAGAGAGAGAGAGAGAGAGAGAGAGAGGGGGAGGGGGCAGTGACTCTGCAGCGGTCCGGTCCGGTCCGGTCCGTCTCCGGGGAGGGAGTATATTTTACGGAATTCTAATCGTCGTTGTTTCTGGGGTAACTGCAGAGGTTATTTTGGGGGCTTCTCTTGAGGGGATGGGGGGGTTCTATGATTTTAGAGATTTCTAGATGATGTTTACCGGTCTGTCGATCCCAGATTGGTGTCAATTAATTTATTTCTTATTTATTGTAATTTTATTTGATCTAATTTTATTCCTTTTTAATTTAAAGAAGAAAAAAAAACTGTAATAAAGAATTCAAGAAGAAGCAAAGGTGTGCTTGTGTGTTTTTGCTTGTGAGTGTGGGACTGAGTGTCTTTCCCCAAATCTTCCACTAGGTGTCGACCGAGGACCTGACATTCCAAGCGCGCACGCACACACACACACACACACACACACACACACACACACACACAAATTCATTCACACGTTCACACACTCCCTCCCTCCCCCTCACAATCTCTCTCACACTGAGTCACACTCTGCTGATTGGATCTGACCCCTGTGTCTCCTCGCTCTTTGGACCCTGGACCTGCTGGCTGGCTTCTGCTGACAATGTTTAATGGGAGCAGACACAGGGCACCCCCCACGGCCTCCTGCCCCACAACAACAGCAACACACCAGTCCTGGCACAGACACTCCCTTACCTCCCAGTGCCAACTGTGACTGAGCGCTCGAGAGCCAATCAACAGGGAGGATGGCCAACCACTCGAACTCTCTACCTCGGAGACTCCACGGCAATGTCTGAACTGACAGACAGTGTGAGTGGACAGAGACAGTGCGACAGGACAGACAATGTGAGTGGACACAGACAGTGTGAGTGGACACAGAGACGGTGTGAGTGGACACAGACAATGTGAGTGGACAGAGACAGTGTGAGTGGACACAGACTGGACACAGAGACAGTGTGAGTGTGACTGGACACACTGTGAGTGGACAGAGACAGTGTGAGTGTGACTGGACACAGTAAGGACAGGACAGAGACAATGTGAGTGGACACAGACAGTGTGAGTGGACACAGAGACGGTGTGAGTGGACACAGACAATGTGAGTGGACAGAGACAGTGTGAGTGGACACAGACTGGACACAGAGACAGTGTGAGTGTGACTGGACACACTGTGAGTGGACAGAGACAGTGTGAGTGTGACTGGACACAGTAAGGACAGGACAGAGACAATGTGAGTGGACACAGACAGTGTGAGTGGACACAGAGACAGTGCGAGTGGACACAGACTGGACACAGAGACAGTGTGAGTGGACACAGACTGGACACAGAGACAGTGTGAGTGGACGGCTGCAGAGTCACTGACTAGCCTGTCCTGCAGCAGAAGCTATACACTACCAGTAACATCTACACAGTCAGTATTACATTTTGTCAAAAGCAGTTTCACATGCAGACTAAACACCTCCAGATACCTCAAATCCCAGTCCTGTTTATTATAACAACAAGCACAGTGTGCGGACCGCCGGCGCCGCGTCGCTGCATTGCGCTCCATCCCTGAGAGAGACGGGAGGCGGGAAGGTCCGCTATTCCCGACGTCATCATAGTTACACCACTCCTCCTCCTCCTCCCTCCCTCCCTCTCTCTCTCTCTCTCTCTCCCCCCAGTCACAGAGTCAGGACCGTGGATTCGCACTGGGCCCGACACGGAGCGGCTCCACTCGACTCGCCCACTTCATCTCCCCCTCTTCATCACTTTATAATCTTCATCACCCTCCCCCTCACCCTCCGCTTTCTCCCCGTCATCCCTCCCGGAGTCCCAGCGGCGTGGCGGACGGGGCGGGCAGCGGCGCGGCGTGGACCGGACCGATCACGCAGGGCAGAGAGACCCGCGGCACAGGCCGCCCTGCGAGGAGAGAGAGAGGAAGCGGGCACTGAACCCGGAACCAGCGGGCAGACGAGCCGAGACGACGGGAGGAAGAGCAGACTCGTCTCGTCCTTCCCCTCCCCCTCCATCGCCGATAACCACCGTCCTCCGTGGGTAGCGGCCCCGGGGGTTGGCCCACAATACAGCAGCATCCGGCCGGCACGTCGGACCGGACTTCGGGACTGGTGTCGGGCAGGGGAGATAGGGAGAGCCGGACTCGTTTTCTGGCCTGTGCCCGGGCGGCGGACCCCCAAACTCTGAGGTGAGACGGTGACGTCAGCGGTGTTTTCAGTGCGGTGCGCTGCGGGATGTTGTGTAGCGTGTTGTGTGTCGAGCTGTAGGTGGGCCTCCCTCTTGTGTGTGTGGATATTATATACCAGTGCCGAGCCCTGCTCATGCAAATACACACTGCGCACACAGAGAGGAAACCACTTACCTGGGAGCACTGCTTTGTTTGTCTCTAATTGTGTTTATGCTTATTTTACTAATGAAGAGGTGCTACCCGAGATAGCAGTGTGTGTGTGTCTATCTATCCAATGCATGCACAACTTCATACTGATAATAACAAACCATCACACACACACCAGCTGTCAGGATATGGCCAGTCCGTTGAATTGGTGTTTTGGGGGGTTGGTTTGTTAATTGCAGTTTGGTTGTCTCCTGGTGGAGTGCGTTGGGGTCACGTTGGGTAGAACACTGTGGGAGGTTCTTGACCCTGTGACTGGCCATGCTCTTCCTCTGTGGTCAACCAGAGGAGTGTGTGTGTGTGTGTGTGTGTGTGTGTGTGTGTTGGTGGGGGGGTGGTACTAATCAGGACAGGACTTACGACATATAACACACACACATGCTCATATCACCTAGATATCACGTATCTATACAGACATTGTGTACATGCACTCATTGACTCACACGTGCATCAAATTGCACACACACAAACTCAGTCATACATATAGACCGAGAGACACTTACAAACACGCATACATGGATACACAGGGACACAGAGAGAGAGAGAGAGAGAGAGAGAGAGAGAGAGAGACACACACACACACACACACACACACACACATGTTTATATACACACATACACACACACCGACACTCCCACACATGTAAACAAAGACAGACATGCACACGCTCCACACCCTCGGGACCACAAACTCTGGCTCTAGGAACTAATAATAATAATAATAATAATAATAATAATAATTGAGGAAAGCCAGTATAAGTTACATGAAATCGATATGCTCCACACTGTGCTGACGGGAGGCCAAGGAAGTGTGTGTGTGAGTGTGAGTGTGAGTGTGTGTGTTTGTTTGTACAGAGAGAACGTGACAGACAAAGGTCAGTTCTCTCTCTACCATTTCTCCAGAGAGAAGGGGGGGGAAACGATGCAGACGCAGCCGGTATGTTTGTGGACAGATAGGCGGATTACATCTGTGTGTACCGGCTCTTGTGCAGTGAAACGACAAGTGTTTACGTGTTTATTGCGTGTCAGTCTGATGATGATTATCGGTGGGCTTTATGTTGATATCCTGGGGGCTTTGCTGCTCTCTCAATTCATTGTTTTTTCAATTTAAGGCACTTAATTGGCCCGACTAACCAACGCCACACTCGGGTCGTCATGGGGATGGTTGGCACCGGGTGTCATGCTCTCTGGACCTGGGGTCCTCAGGGTCCGTGCTCCGGGGGGGGCAGGCGCAGGGCATGTTTTCTCCTCTTTCTCATCCTTTCGGTTTGGTTCTAAGGAGGTGCCACGGCTGCTGCTGTTTTGATAGTAGCTGGCCATTTACAAAGCTATTTCAGTGTCGGTATTAAGAGAGAGAACTGCAGGCTTACCTCTCTGTGGTTTTCTTTTCCTCTTTTCTGCTGTTTCCTGTCTTTGGGATCTTCTTTTTTTGGTGTTTTTGTAATGTTTCACAATTTTGTTTATTCTTCCTTAGTTAAGTATAACTAACTTTTTTGTCGTTCATTTGGCATTTTATTTCACCCAGAAACAATATAGAATGAACATATTTTAGGGGCTCATTTTTAGTTACGGCTGCTCTCCCTCTCTCTTTCTTTCTCTCTCCCTCTTCTCTCTTTCCCTCTTCTCTGCTCCCTCCCTCCCTCCCTCTCTCTCTCTCTCTCTCTCTCTGTCTTCACTTCACTCGACACCCACACGCATGCTGCCCGACCCTGCGCACAAACAGGCCCCCCATTCAGCAGACAGACACGCCCACAGCGTCCACCCCAGGACAATATCAACATTTACAGCGTGAAGGCATTCATAAAGAGAGTCACAACTCTCTCTCTCTCTCTCTTTTCCTTCTCGCTCTTTCTCCGTCCCTCCTACACTCTATCTGTCCGCCAGGCGCGCGTCATCTTTTTTTTTTTTTTTGGCCTAAAAAGTAAACGTGCTGCTATGTGTTCCAGGGGATACAGCCAGGCCCTGCGTTCCCGAGAGAGGGAGAGGGAGAGAGAGATAATGAACATGCCTCCAGTGTTGTGTAGAGCCGTGCACAGCGGCCTGTGTGCAGGAGGAACCCGTATTGTGCATACCGGCTGGGTGTGCCTGAGTCAGGTTAACTGTAATAGGAGCAAGAGACAATGAGACATGCCAGCCTATCCCTCTCTCTCTACTTCTTTTTTTTTTCTTGTTCTTCCTCTATTTATCTTGCTGTCCCCTTCTCTCTCTCTCTTAAGTTCAAAATAAACTTTATTGTCATGACCAGCTGACAAAGCATCAACAGACACAGTGAGGAGAACAGAATCAACACAATAACAAAGTAAAATTAAAGATTTAAATAGCTTTACAGATTTGACTCCCTCTCCATTTACATTCTCTCTCTCTCTCTCTCTCTCTCTCTCTCTCTCGTAGTTCGTTGATGTTATGCAGCTGTGTCACTTCCCTTGTAATTCAGTCTCTTAATCCGAGACATTATGTGTGGGAGGGGGTGCCGTGTCTGTGTGTGTCGACGAGGCTGTGTGTGTGTTACTGTGTTGTTGGCATGTTGTGCGGAGAGAGAGAGAGAGAGAGGGGGCAGTCATTTGAATGGGTATGGTTGGGGGGAGGGTGGAGTGCAAGAAGAGCTGCTGAATTTAGTTGCTCAAGTTTGTGAGTCACTGTCCGGTTACACACACCCTCTCCCTCGCTCCCTCTCTCTCTCAGTTCAATTCAAGCTTTATTGGCATGACTTTTGTATACACGTATTGCCAAAGCATGTGATATAATTGATATGTATAGACAAGAAAATGTAAAACTAAAAAAGAAAGAATAAATTAGTAAATAATAAAGAAAATCATTGATAATAGAATGATTAGGTCAATTTCAATAAATAAAAGTAATATATCATAATAAATAGTAATATTTAGAAAAACAAAAAAGAGAATACTATACATCAATAAAACATTCTTCATTTCCTCTTATACACTCTCTCAACACCCTCTCTCCCTCTCCCTCTCCCTCTAATACTCATGCAAGCTCACACAAACGCACACAAACTCATGTGTGTAGCTGTCCCTATGCACAGGGGTGGGGGGGGCAGGTTTAGTAAGAGCATCTTGTGCAATAGCAGGAGGAAACAGAGAGAGAGAGAGAGAGAGAGAGAGAGAGAGAGAGAGAGAGAGAGAGAGAGGGGGGAGGGGGGAGCTCATGCTACAGTGACTCCAGGTGGCCTGAATCAGTTGCCGCCAGTTGTGTTTAGTGTTGTTCTTCCTGGGTCGTCTGGAGATTCAGAGGAGCTGTTGTGTCATCAGAGACACAAGTCCAGTCCAGCAGGGTCATCTGTGTCCCATTGCCAGCACAGCTTCCCGTCTCCCCTCTGCAGTCTGGAGC
Organism: Amia ocellicauda; assembly: GCF_036373705.1. NCBI lineage: Eukaryota > Metazoa > Chordata > Actinopteri > Amiiformes > Amiidae > Amia > Amia ocellicauda. The sequence continues at coordinate 21,575,738 of NC_089863.1, forward strand.
CTGGGGGGTGTGGGGGTGTAGACACTAATTAGAAGGCGGGTCTGTGGTGCAGCTGTGAGAACAGGAGGGCTCTCCTCTTGGTTTATAATTAGAAGGGTTTTGAAGTTGAGTGGTGCAATTCAGATCAACCACACGGTCACCCCCCCATTCCCACACTCGGAGTGGTCTGTGGCGCTGTGGGGTGCTGGGCGTTTGAAGTGGCCAGCCCTGCCGGCTCCAGTCCGAGTTATTTTGGTCTGCTGGGGGCAGGGTATGTGCAGGTCCAGCCCTGTCTCAGTCTCTGTTGGCGTGTTCACGTCCACTTCCGATCCATATCAAACTCATCGGTAGCATTTGATCCTGGCAGTGTGGAGTAGGGATGGGCAGTTCGGTTCTTCTTAGTGACTCGATTCATTTGATTCAGTTCAGTTTGGTGAATCAATTCATTTCGTTCATTTGATTCACTGATTCAGTGACTCGAACAAATGCACACCGAATCAGGATTGGTTAGATAGACTTGAACCGGAAAGAACGAGTCTTTCACAAACTGCACACCACAAAAGCCAGGAAAACTCTATATTTGAGTGGGTTAAATTCAATACAGTTGTGACAAATCTATATTTAAAGTCCTGTAGATAACAACAGTTTGAAGCATGAACATTATTTAGCCAACACAATGAATTAAATGTAATATATTGTTTTAATAATAATGTTAAATAAATGTCTTGCGCATAGGTGTATCTCAATTATTATTAATATTAATAATAATAATAATAATAATAATTGGTTATTTTGTTGATTTAACTCAAGATGACATAATAATTTATGCAAAATATTTTGTGTATAAAACATTACAAAAACAGACTTCATAGTGATTATTATATTTTTATTTGTTTGGCAGACGTACCCAATGAATACAAACTGTAATACACACACACACATTATGTACAGTATATAATATTGCATAAATGTCTAATCTCATTTTCTAACGGCGTAATCCGTGGCACTTGGTCTGGATAATGTGACGCCGTTTTGGCTCATAGTTACAGACTTATTTCTTATGCACTAAGCAAGAGGGAATTTAGAACCAACATTGGCACTCAGTGAGTTGTCAGGACGAACGAATCCGCCAGAATCGAGAGTCAGAGAGTCATTGAGCGCTGTCGAGGCGGGCCTCCGGCTCCTGAGCGCCGCTGCTGCTCACAGTGAATCAAAAGAGCCGATTCAATGCGTCACTGATCCGAGTCCCATCGTCACCAAAATGATTAGTTAAAAAAGAATGAATCATTCGCGAACTGCACATCACTAGTGTGGCGCTCGGCCGGCTCAAGTTCCAGCATGCACTGCGGTGGCGTGTGTTTTAGAAGCAGACGGCAAACAAACACCTTCACAGCAGTGGAGCAGATAGGAGAACACTTCCCTACTGCCCGTATTATAAATAAGATATTGTTAAAATTAACACTATAGGACTTATTTTATGTTGGCAAGAATATATAATTGTATTTTTTAGGCCTGTCCCGAAGGGTAGGAACACTTCGAAGCTTCGTTGGTGCTCATTTGCATATATATCGATGATGTCAGATTTGAATGAAAACCCTACTTTTTTTTTTGTACAGGTTATACATATAAACAGAATAAAACATCCAACTGTAGTATAACAAGTTATCTCGAACAGTAATAATGTTTTTATATTATTACATGCACATGTATAGGTATTGGTTTTATTTGCATGAAACATTTTAACGTTCCCAATCACCTTACTCATAATAAACTGTATGTGCAGTGACTTTGTAATTTGTATTTTATTCAATACAGAAAAAGTGTCTGACTCGATGTAAAATGCTAAATGAATAAACCCCAGTGTTCAGTAACATTAAGAAAGATAACTAGGCTATACTAAAAGTAGTAAATACTAAAGACACTAACCTTAACATTTGGGTTAACTATAATAAAGACTCCATTCTACAGTTCAGAGTTATATATTTTTTGGTATATTATTAATAATAATAATAAAAATAATAATGGATCGATTGCAACGAACTTGCAGAGTTAGCGGAACTGCGTACTAAACACTGATCATCTCCTAATAAATCATGCATAATATTTTAAAGTTAGTTGGGTAAATGATCCCGGAGATTGATTGTCCCTCTGTGATAACAATTTTCAGTTGCACAGCTTACATTAAGCTTTCTGGGGCTCTTCTGTGCATTTAGCAAAAAATTCCCAACCGCAGAAGTTGTACATTTCCATTATATATAACAACCTGCTGTAAAGATGACAGATAAAGAAACAATAACTCAGAGTGGTCCACATGCATGCTGGCTGATGGGGATAGTGCACTTTCAGAAGAAGAAAACCGTATATAAATGTAATCGTATATTCTCAAAATACATTGTTTAAATGTAATCTGGTCCAAAGCCTGCTGACATGACAGTGGAATTTGAGGGACTTTTTATGACTGTTTTGAACTGTTATATCCATCGTAGTATACACATCTAATGTTTTAATTTAGGTAGTGCGACATCAGAAGTGTGGTTTAGTGTTGTAACTCTCGCTGGGGTTTCCAAGCAGCCGACCCAACTCATCATTGCGGTCCAACAGCAACTCGTTGTATTGGTTATTACTGCAGCTTACAGGTCTCGGGGACTGAACTCACTCACTCACTCATACTGACTCGTTCTTCTGCCTCCCTTCACCTGTTATCCCCTCTCCCCGCGCTCCTCCCCACCGCACCGCCCTCACCCCATCAACCGTTTATTGGGTGCGGTGGTGCGCTCCAGTATTCAAACATAGTCCATTTCTTTTAAGAAGAGAAAAATAATTAGATGTGATTGTCACGTGGCGAACATTCGAATGTTCGTAAAAACCTCAGAATGTCTGGAGACCGAACGAACCTTCGAACGTTCGAACCTTTGATGATGGCCCTGTTTGCATTGGTTGCAAAAATATGAAAGTGCGTTGGTTTTACTTGTTATAATAATTCGTAATGAGATGGACTGTTTTTGATATAGCTCTGTGTTAAAGGACTTATTTAATATTTACATATAATGAAGTTTGGACTCACGTGTTATTGCGTGTGCGAGGACCCCTGTGGTGGTTGACCAATGATTCTGATCAAATGTACCAAATAATTTGAGCTGGATCAGAAATGGTGTGTAAAAGCGCTTTGTTGTGTAATCAGGGTGTGTGTGTTAGAGCCCGACTGATACAGGTTTTTTGGGTCCAATACTGATAATTGGGAAGCAAAATTTCCCGATTACCGATGTATCTGCCAATTATTTACTTTTTTGTTCACATGCAAAACGGACATTTTCTAGCATGGATCCCTCAAATCTCTCCATGTCAGAGAAATTGTCAAATATGCCATGAAGGCAGGATTTTTACATAATAAACTTAACATAAATTACATCAATAACATCCACAAATCAAACATTGTATTTTTTTTAAATACATTAGAATAAGGGAGAGTAAAGGAGAAAATTAAACGTATGCATGTTCTATACATTAGAACAAAGACCAAGGTATGTGAGCAATTTCACACACAAATAGACAAATGTTCTATACATTAGAGCAAATACTATGGTAGTGGTAATTGCTGGTCTAGATTATATTTGTATTTTACACGCGTCAGGTTTTCTCAGGTCTCAAGTCCTGCTCGGTACTCCATACTGCTGATCATACAGGGGCAGGTTATAGCGCAGACAGCACAACACAGCTGTATTTGTTTAAAAACATGCATTTAAAAATGCCCTCAATTGTAACATATTTAATATATATGTTAAGCGTATGCAATATGAATCACAGCCAAAAGACGATGCAGGATTTGAAATAGTTTTATAAATACCATGTATAGTTTCAGTTTTATCCAACATTGTCTGAGAGATGCATTTTTCGTAAATTTTCTTTAGTTGTTTTACTGTGATCTGAGCATGCTTGTCATTTGGAGACAGTTTTTGTCTGCGGATATCCAGTCAACATTTTCAGCAAATATTTCCTGTTTTTCTGTATTTTAATTAATTAAGCGATTTAATTAACTTTTCAGTAAAAATGTGCCATAGAATACATTAATCTTCAGTCATGATGAAAATAATCAAAACCGTGGGTACTCAAATGCAGCACAGCCTTCAAAAACACTTTCTATTGGTTATGAGGGTTTTAGTAAAACACATGTTTATTAGTTTGAGCCCTGTGTTTCTCAGTGGGGGTGTTTGTTACACCACGGTGCACCGCCGCACATGAGAATCAGTGTCGTAAGATCCCAGTGGAAACTAAAGCACCATAACTACGTTAAAAAATAATGGTAAATAATTATAATAATGACTGTAAAACCAAATAAATGTGTTTATTTGTCTGAATTCTGACTAAGGATTTTATGGTAATTTGAAAAAATATTTAGCCAATGGGTTGAGAAAATATATTGGTGGTATATCGGTGGAATATGTGCTGATACTGATATTGCTGTAAAAGGCCAATAATATCGGTGCTCCGATAGATCTGTCGGGCCCTGGTGTGTGTGGTGTGTGATGAGACCGAATAGTCGACAATGTAACTATTCCTTAAAGATGGTCACTATGGACAAGTGAATCCAACATTTGAGAGATACAAAAAAATAGTATATATTGATTTGATTTTAAAGCCTGTACAGTTGATTGGCTCTCTATGTAGCTGTAATGAAGATTGATGGGAGGGTGGGATTTTCTATTTCTTATCTGTGATTGGCTAAACTAGAACATACAGACATTATGGTCACGTTCATCCTGTGCGGCTCCACCAATGGGATTGGTGGGATTCTGCAAATATGTGCGTATCTGTGGAAATAATACATACAAAGTAAATGAAAACACTGTTTAGTGTATAGTATGTGCAGTGCAATTAAACTACCACAAATCTACAACTGGTGTGTTAACCCACCTAAAAGCCGCTTCTGCGACACTAGCAATGACAGAAAGCCAGCTGTTGCTATTTATTCTGTATTCACTGCAACTCGAACGCACAGGTGTGTTTCTGAACACAGACCGACAGTCTGTGTTGAGTGTGGTTTGGAAACGTGGAAAAGTACATTGTTTAGTTAAGTATACCGTATAAATTAGATAGTCTAATACATTTTGGATTTTGCTGTTTTTACAGGAAAACATTGCCACAAGGTCATTAATGTTCAGGCATTTTCGTTGCAGCTAACATTGCTAAACTATTATTGAATGGAAACTAATACAAATTGAAAAACATTTTAGTCTGTCACTTACGGCTGTTATTGCAAAATATTCCTTTGTCAACAAATATTCACAACCTTTATAGTTACCACTCTGACATGAGATGATTATTGCTGCTGTTATTATGCCATTTCCATACGTCTTCTAATAGGAAGGTATTTTTACACAGACTAATGTTTATTTAACAAACTTGTGTTAGATAAGAATTTTAAAATAAAGTTCACAACTTTTTCCAATTGCAAACATGTCACATTTTGAATGGGTCGGCGGGGGGACAGGCGATTATTTGAATAGTCGTGGACAACAGCTGTGGAATTATCGATAATATTTGTCACGCACATCCCTAGTTAGTGTATGTGTGAGAGTGCATATGTAATGTTAGTGAGTGTTTAGTGTGTGTGGTGTTGAAGTCTCTCTGAGCAGAGTCCACAGACTTGGTGAGTTGGCACTTTTTCCGCAATCATAAACACTGAGTGACTGACAGAGCTCAGCCAGGAACCTGACGCACAGGCAGTGTTTCAGCCAGCCAGCCAGGCAGGCAGGCAGGCAGGCAGTGTGTCAGTCATTGTGTCCTTCTGTCTGTCTGTCTCTCACACTCTCTCTCTCTCTCTCTCTCTCTCTCTCTCTCAGTGATGTTGCAGGTTGTGTACGAGTGGTTCTGGTGGGACCGGCTCTGGCTGCCCTACAACCTGACCTGGTCGGACCTGCAGGATCGCGATGGCCGCGTCTATGCCAAGGCCACCGACCTGTGGGTGACCCTGCCGCTCGCCCTGCTCTTCATGGTCATCCGCCAGCTGTTTGAGCGGTGAGTCTGGGGCCGTGGCAGCGCCCCCTGCGACCATGAGGGGAAGTGCGGCCTTGAAGTCTCTCTCTCTTGAAGACTTCTCTCTCTCTCTCTCTCAATGCTGATCCATGTCTGCCCCCCCCAGGTATTTGGCCACGCCCCTGGCCAGTTTGCTGGGGGTGCGAGAGACGGTGCGGCCCAGAGCCAACCACAACCCCACACTGGAGAGCTTCTACAACAGCAGCGCCAAGCACCCCAAACAGGTCAGCCCTGACACACTCACCCATTCGTCCGCACACAAACACACGTAGACACACACACCCACACCAATCCATCCCTACTTAAACACACGCACCCCTTCCCCCACTTCACACACACACACACAACCTCTCCACACAAATGCACACACCCTGCCCACAAAAACACACATACAAATCCCCCACTCCCCACTCACACACACACCCCTCCCCACTTAAACACACACCCAACCCCCCCACACACAAACACACAGGTTTGGAAACCTTTAGACAAGCCGTTCTCTTCTAACAGAGTGATGTGGAGAGCTTGTCCAGGCAGACGGGCTGCTCTGTGCGTCAGGTCCAGCGCTGGTTCCGGCGCCGGAGGAACCAGGACCGGCCCAGCCTGCTCAAGAAGTTCCGGGAGGCCAGGTAGGCCAGCGCCACTCAGCGTAACGCACCGCCCACGACATACCGGGTCACGGGACTGCACTGTACAACACTCCTGCCGCTCACAGCCACACGCCACCGCGGTGATACTGCATACACGGCACAGAAGGGACACAGCCATCAGAGCCACACATGTCCCACGAGCACATGCACCGCACTGCCGCACCACAGCAGCACAGCACAGGGTGCAGTGCAGTCCCACACACATCTGTGTTGTCAGTGGTCAGTGTGTAGTGCTTGTGTCAGTAGTGTCTGTCAGTACATGTACATCTGTCTGTATCTGTGTGTGTAAGTGTTTGATTCGAGTCAGTGAGTATGTGCATGTCTGTGTCTGCGTGTGTCTGTGTGTGTTGTGACATTACCTCTGAAACAGTCTTTTGTTTGCTTGTGAACAACAGAGTCACTGTTCATTCAGCATTACAATCTGGCTCCCTCCCTCCCTCCTCTGTCAAGGCAGTGTGTGTGTGTGTGTGTGTGAAACTGTGTCTGCAGTGTGTGTGTGTGTGTGTGTATGAGAGAAACTGTGTGTCCACAGTGTGTGTTGAGACCGTGTGCTTCTCTTCCAGTTGGAGATTTACCTTTTACCTTCTTGCTTTCATTGCTGGCCTGGCGGCGCTGATCGATGTGAGTATTCCTCTCCTCCCTCTCTCCCTCCCTCCCTCTATCCTCCTCTCCCTCCCCCTCTCAGCCTCTTGTTTCACTCTTCTCTGTGTCTCTACTGTACCTCTTCCTCAGCCATCCTCTCCCTCCCTCTCATCCTCCGATTTTAATAAAATGAACAAAAAACAGAAATACAATCGTTCACAAGTTGTGCTGATATCTCTCTCTCTCTCTTTCTCTCTCGTGTGTTTCAGAAACCATGGTTTTATGACCTGAAGGAGGTTTGGAAAGGATTCCCCACTCTGGTTTGTTTATAATTATTATTGCAAATACTTATTATTAGTAGTAGTGCTGTTATTTACGTGTTGATATCCATATTGTTAAATCTCCTTTTTCCCCTCCTCCACTCTTGCCACCCCTTCCCTCTCTCCTCGCCTCTCCAGACGATGCTGCCCTCTCAGTATTGGTATTATATGATTGAGCTGGGATTCTACTGGTCTCTGCTGTTCAGTGTGGCATCTGACGTCAAGAGGAAAGTGAGTCTTGATCCCCCCCTTCGGTGTGTGTGTGTGTGTGTCAGTAAACAGGAAAAAAGTATCTGATCAAGAGTTTTAACCACTTTCTCTCTCTGTCTATCTCCCTCTCTCTCTCTCTCTCAGGACTTTAATGAGCAGATCGTCCACCATGTTGCCACTATAATCCTGATCAGTTTCTCTTGGTGTGTGAATTACATCCGTGCCGGCACTCTCATCATGTTTGTGCACGACTCCTCGGACTACCTGCTGGAGGTACGGACACACTGACGCACTGACCGATTGACGGAAAGCACGCACTGATGGACTAATGCAATGACTGACGCACTGACCGTCTCCCTCTCTCTCAGTCTGCAAAGATGTTCAACTACGCCGGCTGGAAGAACACCTGTAATGCCATCTTCATCGTCTTCGCCGCCATCTTCATCTTCACACGCCTGGTCATCTTCCCCTTCTGGTGAGACGCGCACAACACCAGACACAAGACACCGCTCGCACAACACAAACACACACAAAACACACTACATACCCTGTACACATTGACGCACACTGCACGCACTACACACTGTACACCCCTCTCCCGGACACTGTACTGTACATGGGTGTCAGTGTGTATAACTCTCTCTCTCTCTCTCTCTCTCTCTCTCTCAGGATACTGTACTGTACGTGGGTGTACCCAGTCCAGCTGTACCCGCCCTTCTTCGGGTACTACTTCTTCAACGGGCTGCTGCTGGTGCTGCAGGGGCTGCATGTGTTCTGGGCCGTCCTCATCCTGCGCATGGCCGCCAAGTTCCTCACCGGCAAGGTACCGGAGAGGGGGAGGAGACGGGCAGAGGGGTGGACGGGGTAGAAATGGGAAGGGGAGGGATAGAGGGAGGAGATCAGAGGTGGAGGAGCGATAGAGGGAGAAGGGGGAGGAGATTGTAGGGGGAGAGGGAGGGGCAGATGGGTCTAGTGCAGGGGTCTCAAACTCAGTTCCTGGAGGGCTGTGTGTATGATGCTGGTTTTTGTTCCAACAGAGTCCTCAATTACTTAATTGGTCTAATTGTTTAATTGGCTAGATACATTTCAACACCTATCCAGGCCTCGGGATATTTTATAAGCAACTGTACCTTGAATCAAATGCACTTTTAGACCATCAACTGTAAAATACCTTGCAATATATTTTTTAAATGTATCAAACTAGAATGCTAAATTTCCTGGAGAAACTCTATCTGCATGTGACAGTATGTTTGAGTAGAGTACGCAGTATGTTTCACTGTACATGTAGCACTGTAGGAAGTACAAGATACTACAGTATACTATAGTCAGATGTGGGTTTAGAGATTTTGTGGCCCTAGGCTATGCACAGTTTGAGGCCCCTCTTCACACAGAAAAAATAAACAAAATGCAGGTGACCTGAGGCTGGGCACACAGTGAATGCCAGTGTAAAGGCAATTAATGGTACTGATGTTACAGTGGTGAGAGCCTATAGCCTACTGGTAGACCAATGTAAACGGCACGAAAGACACCACCATAAATAATTTATAAACAGTACAGGCTGTGCTGTGGCACTGTACCATACTTTAAGGTGGCATCAGCCAATACAAGGCAAGAGCACTGTAACGGTATTAGGTCATTACAGAAGTAAGCCACGCAGAACTGCAGAAGTGTGTGCTACACAAACGCGGCAATACATCTAAAAATTGAGACTGTTGTGAGGTTGATGTAAAGCATTCAAAATATCCAACTTACCGATGATGTCATATTAGTGGATCTTTTTCCTGCTTTTCTTTGAAGCAAACTCACTGATTGATAAGGGTGACGTCCCTCTGACGCAGCAGATCCTGTTCAACAGACATCAGAGTCTGTGGTTCAGCCACAGTTCACCCACTGAGGTCCTGAGTTTGTTTGATCAATCCCAGCTTGAAAAAGACTCTCACCTCTTGCATTTGTGGCAGATAAAGTCAAATCTATTCTGAAAGCAATATCCACATGAGGGAAAACAGTATGACATCCCTTATCCTTAAATGAACATATTCCGTGGTGACTGGGCAGTGCACAAACTGAAGGAGTTCCTCAGGAAAACAGTGGATTTTACTAATGTTTCACGGTCTCACAATGAAGATCTTACAGTCGATCGCTGCTTCCACATCGTTTCCAAACAAAGTATTACTTCCTCCCGGCTTTTTCTTTAAAATAATTCTGACCTGTCAAAGGCTCTCTGGACTGTCACTCAGCTTAGTCCCGCCCTCAAGCAGAGGTACATGAGTCAATCAGTGAAGCGAAGTTTTGGAACAGAACTGCTACAGGGGGCAGAACGTATCTGATGCGTCTGATTGGTTACTTGCCTTTAGGAGGCGGGACATACATGACATGAGTTTTGACAGGTTTGTAATCTTGGAGACGGCTCTGCCCCACGTCTTGTCATCCTGTGCGGTTGCACACACTCGCTCAATAGGCGAGCCGGCCCTGCCCACTCATTTTTGTAGACCCACGCAAGGTCAAACTTAGAAAAGACAGCATTGCCAGACATTTTCAACTAGGACTTGATAGTAATAATTTATGGCACAATAGGTGTGGGTTTATTTTCAGGAAAAAAGCTCAGAGAAACGTAATTACTAAACAACCAACATTATAATTAACATTTGTACTTCCCTTGCTGAGGCCCCCTGGTGGAGAGAGGCCCTAGGCTGCAGCCTTCATGGCCTGTGTGGTTAACATGGGCCAGACTGTAGTATAAAAGTGTAATATGGTATAAAATTGTATTACAGTATTTGTTGTAGTCTAGTATAATGTATTACTTTGTATTATTGTTATTACTATAGTATACAACAGTGTACCATAGTGTTTGTTGAACTGTAGTACATTACATGGTACTACAGTATTCAATAGTCTACTATAGTATAAAAATGTGCTATAGTATATCACAGGCTACTACAGTATATGGTACTATAATAGTATATTATGGTTTAAATCAGTGTACTACAGTATGTGTTGTAGGTTGTAGTAGTGAATCATATGGAATAATATTAATCGCTACTAAACCTCTATATATATGAATTTAATGTACTATAATTATTATTAGTAGTAGATGTGGTAGAAGCATTATCATCATCTGGCATTATAAGGGGAAAATGTATGGTAAATACTTTCTTAAAAGCATGTATAAATCATGGTCAAATCATACACAATACGCTATATTAGGCCAATAGGGAATGATCTGAGGTATGTATGGAATTTTTTCTGACATTTTCTAGCGCACAGTTGTGATAAGTGAATAATATGGTGCTAAATAATTGCAACTAAAGTCCTGTATATACAAATTTAATGTAGTATAGTTATTAGTAGTAGAAGAGGTATAAGTATTATACCCGGCCCTCAAGGAATTGAGGTTGAGACCCCTGGTATAGTGAGAGATGAGAGTAGAGAGAAGGAGGAGATCAGGGGGAGGAGGGATGGAGGATATGGGTCTAGTGAGAGATGAGAGTGGAGAGGGGGAAGGACACTTTTTCGATTTTTGATTTCTTAACACTTTCCTCTCTTCCCCCCCTTTCCGTCAGTTCGTGGAGGATGAGAGGAGCGACAGGGAGGAGACTGACAACTCGGAGGAGGAGGAGGAAGTCAAGAAAGAGCGCCTGGGCGTGGAGGGGGAGGGTGTGGGAGCGGGAGCGGTCAGCAGGGGGCAGAAGGGGCCCAAAAACGGGCCCATGAGGAACGGACATCCGTCCTACAACAACAACCACCATCGCAAGACTGAATAGGAGCGGCGGCCGAGCAGAAGCCGACCACACGCCAACCACATGCCTGGCCACACGCAACACCACAGGGCTGGGAGCGGAGAGAGGGAAAGAGAGAGGGAGGGAATGGGGTTGTTGTGGGCGCTGAGGACAGTGTTACTGCAGCCGCTGCCTGAGAAAGAGAGAGGGAGGAAGAGGAAGGGGTTAATTATACTGGCCCAGTGGGGGGGAGGGAGGGAGAGAGAGAGAGAGGGATGGATGGATGGATGGATGGAGAGAACAGGAGGAGGGACGGAGGCGTGTGAGAAGTGTGGTGTGATGGAAACCTGATTAGGCCGAAAGATTTTTATTCATGAGGATATGACTGACTGGAGAAACAGATACACAATCTCTGTCATACACATTCACACACACACACACACACACACATTCACACAAACATGCACGCATGCCCGCAAGCACTCGCACTCTCCTGCACATACAAAAGTCACATGTGCAAACCGTCACCCGGAAGGCGAGAGTCGGGTCGTAATCCATGTAGGTCGAGGAATGGCTCCCTGGCTGGTGGGTCTGTGTTTAGTATTTTAATTTCTGTAGTGTTATTTTATTTAATTTAGCAGCGGAGTGCGTGTGCGTGTGTGTGTGCGTGTGCTGGCCCAGGCCTGGAGCGAAACTAGTGCCATGCAGGGTAGTGCAGTCCAGACAACGGCTTGCTCTCCGCCCCCTCCTCCTATCCGCAGTGCCTCCATGTGTCTTGTGCAATAGATCTGTGGGATGTTTTTATTTTTGTTTTTGTTCTATTTTTTTTTTTCATTTTTAATCAAGTGCCTTAACAAAGCTGCCCTCTGCCTCTCCCTCTTCATTCATTCCTTCCCTCTCTCTCTCTCTCTCTCTCTCTCTCTCTCTCTCTCTCTCTCTCTCTCTCTCTCTGTGGAGGGAGGGGGTGGGAGTTTGACGCACAGTCCTACAAACCCCCCCCCACCCCCCCTTAAGTTGTATGAATAGCGTTTGATCGAGTTGAGCACAGGCTGTTACACAAGTCACTAATCGACTTACTCTTTGTCGAGCAGAATGTTTGTGTTGGGTTGTGAGGGAGGGGGTGGGGGGGGGTGTAGAGGGAGGCAAAAGTTTGACAGAGACCCCCAATCTGCAACCCGGCCCCCCCACCCCACCCCGCCGCACCGATCACCGTCAGTATTCACAAGCTAAAGGATTGCAATTTACCAATACTCCTGATCGTATGTAATAACCGTTGTTGCTTTATTATGTTCAGATTTTTATGTTTTTTGTTTTGTTCGTGTAGGCTTTGTGACAGTTGTGTGTCAGGCGCGGTGCTCAATGCACAACGGACCTGGAGCCCCGGGAGCGGGCCGGGGGAGGGGGAGGACACTTTGTTCTCGGACTTCAGGTGGCTTAAAAAAACACCCCGTACAGGACCGATCAAATGCCCCCGGCTGGCTCTCCCTCTCCCCTTGAGTGGTTTTCATTTAATTCCCCCCCCACTGTAAAAAAGAAAAGAAAAGCCAAAGAGAAGAGTTGTGGGGTGGGAGGGGACTGGCAGGAGTGATGCTCCAGTTCAGGGGAGCTGAGGGAGAGGGAGGAGGTTGGCAGAGAGCTGAGGAAATGAACTGGGACTAATTGACCAGTAATTGGAGAATGGAGCTCGTTAAGAACTGCTGGGGTCACTCAGTAATACACTGGTGCCTGAGAGCTGTACCCCTGGACCAGGCCTATCCCTAGAGAGAGAGAGACTCCTGCAGGTGCTAGGGGTTCCTCCCTACACACCTGAACACTGTGCCCTGGCGCCCTCTGTGTGCAGTACACAGGATCAATCCACTGATCACATCCCTTTGGTGTCAATCAGAGGGCTGCCTTAACTCCTCTCTCTCACTCTCTCTCTCTCTCCTCATGGCCACGACTGACCTCCTCCCTCCTTCCAGACGATGAAAGCTAACCCTTTCGTTTATTTTTTGTAATTTTTATGCTAATGAAAATAATTCAATACAGATGGTGTCACGTGTCTTCCTTGGATTGTGTGTGCTTCTGTGCATGCATGAGTGGTACTGGTGTGTGTGTGTGTGTGAGGGGTACAAGTATGTGTGTGAGTGAGTGGTACACGTGTGTGAGAGAGAGAGAGAGGGGTACAAGTGTGTGAGCAAGTGGTATTGAAGAGCTGCAGACAATGTGAAATGTATCTAGAACTATTAAATTTAGTTATTCGGTTCCTCCTGTCGACCCCTGCGCTGAAATAACATGAATTAATGAATGCCTGGTGGCCAGAATACAATACAAGTTCAAAGATCAATTCCCATCCCCTGATATGTGCTTCATCCCTCTTCTATCCTCCTCAGAGTCCATTGGAGTGACACTGCGTGTTCAGCTCCTACTTTCTCCTTAAGGTGCATATCAGTATATCTGTGTAAGTGCTTAATATGAGTATGTACGGCGGTTGTGTTGACAGGTGCGATTGTGGGTGTATATTACAATCCAGCATCTATCCGGCAGACCAGAGCATAGGCGACACGTTGGATAAGATTCATGTGAGACAATGGACAGACGGAAATAGATACAAATGTGAATAGAGATGAACAAAACACAAACGGAGAGTTCAGCAGCAGGCATTTGACTAACAGTCCACGAACTGACGAGAGCCGATCCTCCGTCCCATTCCCAGACACTATTTTCTAGGGCAGTTACTTTGTTCCCATGTCCACCTCGTATTGTCCTGCTTTTATTTCAGTCTTGTATCCTGCAAGGTTTTGTGAAGATCCTTCATCATGTTTTCTAGCAACTGTGCTAGAGCGACAGGGGTGTTGTCAGTGAGCAACTGTCCCTGCCACCATGGTGCAGCACCATGCCGGTGACAATTCTGCCTGCTATGCTTGGGTCCCCCAGGACCATAGTGTCAGGTACCTGTAGACATAATGGGCTTGGTAAGGCAGGTTAAAGGTCCGTACCTAAAAAGGGGTAAAGGAGTTAGGACGCACCGCTGTGTGCTGGACATCTGGACAGCCTCCATAGCGTCCCTCAAAGGTGTGACTGTGATGATAGTTGTGGATGTATCGATTATTGCACATCACAATATTTTATCATACTACTTGCCTTGCGTTACCAGTACTCGTATTTTTTTTGATTTCCCCTATGCTCCCTTTCCCCTGGCCCTTGACTGTGACCTGACACTCAGCGCACTCAGCTTTTACAATCCAGGATGTAAGACCTCATATATTGTATACACTTGTGTAAATTGGAAATTGAAAAATGTATTATGCTTTGAATTGCACTGTATTATGTAAATTTGAATTTGTAATGTTTTATACCTTGTACTGCACTGTATTTGTGCACTTTGTATTGTGCTTATATTTTGTAAGTCGCCCTGGATAAGGTCGTCTGCTAAGAAATAAATAATAATAGTAATAATAATTAGTTAGAAATGTTAGAGAAGAGTCAGCAGCAGTAAAGAAAGGAGTTGTACCCATATGAATATCCAACATGTCATCCTTC
Organism: Amia ocellicauda; assembly: GCF_036373705.1. Taxonomy (NCBI): domain Eukaryota; kingdom Metazoa; phylum Chordata; class Actinopteri; order Amiiformes; family Amiidae; genus Amia; species Amia ocellicauda. The sequence goes on from NC_089863.1 coordinate 21,590,750, forward strand.
AACATATTCAACAAATCTCCATGTCACATGCCTGTCCATCAGATGTGGATTGTGTAATATTGTCAGTTATATCTGATTCTAAGAATTAATCTAAGTAATTTTGGAAAGCATCACCTGTCTTTTAAGTAGCGGTGAGTGCATGAGAAAGGCCTTGCACAGAGTGACTTAATCCTGAAGTTGTCTGTGATTTTACCCATTGCTCGAATCCCCTGTCCGCTGCTGCATTAATGGAGTAGATGGTTGAACTGGCCCTACCAAAAAGACCACCAATATCACCCAGCAGGCTTCTTTGGGCCAGATGCTTAATCTGGCGTGGCCATTACATGAAGTATATGCTTTTACAAAGAGGACCCACGGGGGTTAACTGAAGAAAAATGCAGTTTTTATTTATTATTGGGCTGAAGTCCTGGCTAATAGGGTTTTCAAGCACTAAAATACAATGTGATATATAATATCAGTGTATAATAATATACAACCTGTAACAATTTTGTTTGTATAGTACATTTTCTTTTGATAACTTTTATTAACTAGTGTTAAGAATATCATTAGGAAAACTGACAGTGGAAATGGTCTCTTACAGAGTTTAGGTTTATTAAGAAACATTTCTCTGAATCGTAAGTGTTGTTCCCAAGTTAAATTCAACTTGAGTTTTGAGTCTCGACAATCAAGGACCACGGGGACTCGGACTATAAGTCTGCCACAGCTACTACAGCTGCTGCCATCTTTCCCTTATTTTGTATTGCGCTGACCTCAGCAGCCCACCAATTTCCATTGCCCGAGCCCAGGGCATCCTTTATTGCCGTCCTAAACCTATTGTATTTATCACTGAAATCCCCTTCGGACACTCCCTCAGGCCATGAACCATTTCTAAACGCTACATTAATACCTACTCATGTGTTATTTGGGCATTTGGCTTTCACTAGAATATGTACATCTTTTAAGTGCATTACACTTAAGATAAGATAAGATAAGAGAACTATATTTGAAATGATAGAACAAATCTATACTGTTGAGAGACTCTTTGGACCTGCATGGCAAAGGCTAACAGAGAAACAGTCTGCTTTAAAACTCTAGGAATGTGAAATGTATCTAGAAATATTAAATTTAGTTCTTCAGGTACACATGTATGAGTGCGAGAGGGATACACGTGTGTGTGCGAGAGAGAGAGAGGGGTACAGGCGTGTGTGTGTGCGTGTGAGAGAGAGAGGGGTACAGGCGTGTGTGTGTGCGTGCGCATGTGTGTCGGTTTCAATTAACAAGACAGTCGACACGCTTTGCAAATAAGGAAAAACAAAGTATTTATTTGCAGAACAATAACATCAACATCAACACTGGGGGGGGGGTACGGGACCGAGAGCAGTGCGGCGGAGCACTGAACATGCTATTGTGCGCCCACCCTTGTTTCTCAGTCAGTGTGCATCAGTGTGTGTGTGCATGCGTGTGTGAGAGAGAGTCGGCGTGTTACAGCAGTCTCCCTCGGCACTCTGTGGATCCGCAGCAGCAGAGCAGCTCCTTGCCCTCCACGCTGCCCACCTCGTAGTTATAGTCCCAGGTGAGCTCCGTACCTGCCCTGATCCTCCTGCACGGAGAGAGGGAGAGAGCCACAGCAATCAGGGATTCAGTGCGTCAGTCTCTAACTGACTAACATTGAAACTAATTTAGTTTTATTAAACAGAAGTCTAGTTTTTCTAATAACTGTAATAACTATAACAAAAATCCACTAACTAAATATGAATAGGATCAAAAACTGTTAACTATAACTAACAGGAAACTTGTAACTAAAAAAACCACTGGTCTCTGTTTCAGTGCGTCAGTGTCTCAGTCGCTCCATGCGTCAGTGTCTTACTTGCTGGCGAAGAAGGCGACCCAGGGGAAGCGCAGGTCATGCGTGTCCACGAACACGTTCTGCACAAATAGGTTGGGACTGCAGCTGTGCTGTGGGATGGACAGACAGACAGAGAACGTCACATGTGGCGCACACAGGGGCATGAGGCAATGCGTACGAGAATGTATGCAGTGTACGTACGACAGCGTGTGTGTGTGCGTGTGCGTCCTGCTTTAAATCACACCTGTCACAGACTCCAGTGTGTACAGATCAGTGAATGCGGCTCCCATGTGTCTAAGGTCGGGGGCAGAGTCCCTCAGGGGTCTGTCTTCAGCCCTAATCCTAAATCTTAATTCTGAATGTCGACAAGGTGCAGACAGGACTGAATCATAGCACGGCCATTTCTGATCCGAAGTCCACTTTTGTTCATATTGCAATAATCAAGTGAGCTTGGTTCGTTTTGCATCGCTAAAACACCGGATACTCACATTGGACACAGTGCATACAAGAAATGGCAGCATAACGCGTACAATAACACAGCTATATGACGGCAATAACGTAACTACAGTAGTGCAGCAAACACATTTGACAGTCTGCTTCTGAAACAACCAGATAATATATGGGTGCGTTCACGGTGTGCAGAATGTCACCATGCAGATCTGACCAGCAAAGCAATTCATTTCACAATATGTGACGCAAGTCCGTATTGTGAACGCATCCAATATTGAATCATACCGTGTGTCTGTATTGAATACAGCAGGCTGCTACACTGCCGAATAGTATTATAATCAGTGCTGAGATGCTGAATGGTGATTGTTTTGCCTATATACACATAAATAGTACAGTAGTGTGACGTCCCCTAAATATCCATCTAAGAGTATTTTACTGCTCCTGCCATACCTTTAAAATAGAGTACTTTATATAATATATTAAATACATTATTTTTATAACAGTTATTTCTGACACTAAGTACAAAGAAGCTGCACAATGAATTAAAAATGGCAGTGTAAACATGGCTACTGAGACCCCTCTGCCAACCTGTGTGAGAGATGCCTCGTCTTGTGTGTGTTTTTACACAGTGAGTGAGTGTTAACGCAGCGTGACCTTTGACCTACATTGAGGTATCGACCCAGGTTGCCCTCCAGCTTGGCGTCGATAATGTAACAGGACTCCTCCCCGTCGTAGAACTGACGGGTGTTCCTCCAGAGCGGAGCGCCTTCCGCCCCCGCAGCCCCCACGCCCAGCGCAGCCCCCGCCGGACCCCCGGACATGGGCGTCTTGATGGCCAGCCCGTGAGTGGACTTCAGAGCGAAGCCCCGCGTGGACTTCACTGCCACCTGCCTCTTCACTGGGCCTGAGGGGGAAGCAGGGAGAGAGCGAGAGAGAGAGAGACTGGTTAATACACTGCAGACCTCTCTCTCTCAATTTCAATTTTTTCAATTCAAGGTGCTTTAATGACATGACAAACAAATTTGTATTGCCAAAGCAACTGAACATACATTCATGTATGGAAAATAAATAATAATATAATTACAAATCACAATACCTTATCATAAAGTACAGACAAATTAAATATAAATTGTATACATAACAAAATAAATAAAAAAAGATTTACTATTTACAGAGTAATTGTTGTTTTGTTTTTCGAACAGAAATACAAGGACACACAGACGAGTATTTACACGTCCTCTGCAGCTGGTGCTGATGTGTCACTGTGCCCCTCAGGCTGTGGCAGCGGCAACACATTGGGCAGCCAGGGGGCGGTGTGTCCCTCCCTGAGGAGGACTGACTGTTATATCGAAGATTGGGTGGGCATTTATTATTTTGTTAAAGAATGTGTCCCTTATTTGGGCATACTAACTGCAGTGGAGGAAGAAGTGCATCTCTGTCTCAGACCTGCCAACCCCGGACATTGTTCTGAGGAGCACATCAGAGGCACCCCGGACATTGTTCTGAGGAGCACATCAGAGGCATAAGCTAAAGACACCTGAAATGGTTGCGTGCGTTTGAATAACAACTCCTTTATTACTTTGTTTTATGTTAACCTGGTGTCCTGGTATCGGGATAGTACTTCCTGATAGGCTTATTCGCAGTATAAAGTGCAAGTAAATTATTAAATAGAAATGGAGCCTCTGTAGCTACCTGAAAACATAAGTACATGTAGCTCATTGCGGATTACTTTAGCTCTCGATACAGAGACAAGATTTAATGAATAAATAAAGTGAACAGCAGCACATTCTAAATAACACCTAAAATAATAGTGCCTTTTTGTTCTAGCTAATCTTGCTATGCTAGTTTTGTTTCCAACTCTCAGACATGAGAGTGGAGAGTCAGAAGGTCTGAAGAGGACAGCCTAGGCCAGGAGTATGGGGGCTGCCAAGACCCCCTTTGGGGTCCACGGGCGAAGCTCTGGTATGGGTTCCAAGGGGGCTTTGCCAGGCATTTCTGGCTATTTAATGAGTGTATCTGGCATTAGAATGATATAAAATAAGCAGTGAACTTAAGTCAACAATCAGCCCAGAGCTTCATTCTGCGGTTGGTGCTTTTATGTTCAGTATTTGTAATACTCCTTTTACACAAGTAATTAGGTATGTTCAGTATTCTCATGCTCCATGTACAAGTGTAATTACGGTTTATTCTGTGTCCTATGTGTTGTTGTTTTGAGGGAGAGACAAAGCGGTTACTGTGCTGAGAACGAGTGATATGTGGTGAAAATAAATTGTTAAACTATAGTCATCTCTTGTCGATTTAACATGTGCTTGTAATTAAATCTCTCATCTCTCTAATAACTTGTTTACAGTTAATATAAGTGTTTGCGGTTTACTCAAATTGTCGTGATGGTTTCGAGTAGATGCTTCCGCTTCAACATGCGTCTCGACTTACTTGCCATCGACTCATGGCACCAGTCTCGGACCCAATTAGGACATAACTTCAGGGCAGGACTGTGCATGAAATCCACTCTGCAGCGCTGTGACTGTGCCTACGACATATTTCGAGCCTGGATTGGCTCTGCTCAAGTTTTTATCAATCTATCTTGTTAATAACGGCAAGTGTGCAGAACTTCAGCCCTATTTCTGTGTATTTTGGTGTTACAATGCGTTCCAGTGTACTTTCATGTCAAGATGCGTACATGCTATGCAAAATGCGTACAGGTTGTCAGGTCTTCTCCCTCTCCCTCTCCCTCTCACCTGTGCTGGGTGGGGGGGGCCCGGTCTGCATCTTGTCGTCCTCCTCGGACCCGGAGCTGATGGTCTGGATGTCGTCACTGTCGTTGCCCCCCGTCTTGGGCTTCCTGTCACCGTCGCTGTCGGAACTGGACAGAGTCATCACATCCTGAGGGAGGGGGGGGAGCGGAGGACACAGGGAAGAGCGCAGCGTCAGAATGGATGAGGGGAAACCAACAAGAGTGAAGGACAGACACGGAGCAGGAAGAGGGGAAAGAATGAAGGAGAGAGAGACAAAAGAGACAAAGGGACCAGCACACAGAGAGGCAGAGACAGTCTAGGAGACATGGGGGGGGTAGTACCGCGTTACTGGCCTCGGAGGGGGGGAGGGGGCCCCTTTGCATCGTCTTGGTAGCAGGGCGTCGCGACACAGGAGTCTTAGCTGGATTTGGGTTATAGCCAAACACCCTGGTGCCATCCAACACCCTGAGAGAGAGAGATTATATTATTATTAAGATATGTATATATAATACAATTTAAATACAAATCTGTATTAGGTTTGCCAATCATGCCAAAAAAGTTTAATTGAATTGGGGAGGTGGGGGAGAGAGAGAGAGAGAAGGGGAGGGGAGGTAGGGGAGGGAGCTGTACTCACATGCCAGTCTTCTGGTCACCAGAGTCCTGAAACAGACAGAGCAGCAATGAGAGACTCCACTACCACACTGATCTGTCTGCGTGTGTCTGTGTATCCTCCTCCCCCTCACCTTCTCTGGTTTGGGCTCCTTCTTGAGCTCGTTGCCCTCGGCCTTCACCCTGCCCTCGCCGTGGTCCGCGGGGTCGCCCCCCCCCGTGGCGCTCAGCCAGGACGCCACTTTGCTCTTGCCCGTCTCCTCGGGGACGGGGGGTGGCTTGCTGTCCTCCCCGCTGCCCGCCGGTGCCCCCATGCCCTCCTTACTGTCCTGAGACACGCTGCCTGGAGAGGGGGAGGGAGCGGGAGAGACAGGGAGGAGAGGAACCGTTAGAAAGAATAAGACGGATGGACCCTCCTCTTCCTTCCTTTATCGACCCTTCCCCTCTCCTCCTCCCTCCCTCCCTTTCCTTCCTTCCTTCCTCCCTTCTCCCTCTCTCCTTCCTTCCTTCTCCCTCTCCCTCTCCCCTCCTCCTTCCTCCCTCCCTTCTCCCTCTCCCTCCCTCCCTTCTCCCTTCTCTACCTACTCCCCTCCCTTCTCCCTCTACCTCCCACTCCTTCTCCCTTCGTCCTTACTTCTCCCTCCCTCCATTTCCCTCTCCCCCTCCCTCCGCTCAGTGCACCCTCCCCCTCACTCCTCTCTTCCTCACCTTCCTTCAGGCCCCTGGTCTGCCTGCGGGTGGCGTAGCTGCGCCACACTGAGCTGGCGCTGTAGTACTCCTCCTTCACGAAGTTGTCGTCTGAGCTGTCCTCGTCCTCGTCCTCCTCGTTCGAGTCCTCGTCCTCCTCATCATCGTCCTCGTCCTCATCCTCGTCCTCCTCCCCGTCGTCGTCCTCCCCATCCCCTCCCTCCACGGAGGACGACCCTCCCCCTCCCCGCCTGTTGTCGGCCGACTCCCTGCGTCCTCCTGGCCTGTTCCGGCCTCCTCTCCCTCCTCCGCCTCCGCCTCCTCCTCCTCCTCCCCCTCCTCCGCCGCCTCCCCCGCCCAGGGAGCCGCTCCCTCCCTTCAGGTCCACCCCGCTGCCGTCGGAGGAGCAGTGGGCATCGCTCTCGTAGCCCTCCTTGAAGTTCTCCACGCTCTCGATGTGGTCCAGGTTGGCAAAGTACTCGTCTCCCATCTCCAGGCCCTCCTTGTCCGCAAAGTCGTCCGTCAGGATCTTGCCTGGGGGAGGGGCCGGCGGAGTCAGACCAAAGCAATGGAGGCCCCATCCTTTCCGTCCCTCACTCTCACACTCTCTCATTCACTTTCACACTTTCACTTTCTCTCTCCATTCACTTTCATACTTTCACTTACTATCTCACATATATTCACTCTCTCTCTCACTCCCCCTCTCCCTCTCTGACCTGCGTAGATGCAGACGAAGGAGCCCTTGGCGATGTCATCCAGGCAGCGGATGCCCCAGCCCTTGTTCTGGGTCTTGAAGAGCTGCAGGCGCACCTGCAGGCCCTGCTGCACCAGCCGGTTGGTGCACATCTGAGCGTGGCAGCGGCAGCGCTTGTTACACTCGTACACCCTGAGGGGAGGGAGTAAGAGGGAGTGTGAGAGAGGGACAGAGTGAGAGGGACAGAAGAAGGAGTGTGAGAGAGGGACAGAGAGTGAGAGACAGAGAGCCAGAAGGATGCAGAGGGACAGAGATAGAGCGCATCTCACCCGGTGGGCAGGCACTCCTCCAGTCTCTTGTGCTGGTACCCTGCGTTGTGGTTGAGCTGCGCGCCGGGGGTGCAGGCGGTGGCCTGGAGGGTCAGCTGGTGACAGGAGCAGCGTGACCTGAGGACACACACACGCACACATGAACACTGTCCACACTGTATACACACAGAGAGAGACAGAGACAGAGACAGAGAGACACACTCACTTGTCCCGGCAGCCGTCCGTGCAGTCGCAGCCCACCAGGAAGTCGTCGCTGGTGTTGATGTAGACGCCTTTGCCCGGGATGCGCTCCTTGCTGTAGGCCACACTGGGCGGCGGCGTCATGTCGATCTCGTTGACGCAGGACAGCGGCACGTCCTCGCGCCCGTGCGTGATGTCCTGGATGAAGTAGAAGGGCTTCTGGGGCTGGAAGCGCCGGTCCACCAGCACGTAGGGGTCCAGGCAGAACATCTCCAGGGACACGAAGTCGCAGTGTGCCTGGAACAGGTAGCGCTCGATCTCCCCCATGCTGCGCAGGCCCAGACCACACGGGGACTTGTAGATCACGTGGAACGACATCTGGGATCATAGGACAGGGGGGTTAATGTTCACTGAGCTAGGCTGCATTCCATGTATCGGTCTGTGCGTCTGACAGCCTGTCTGTATCTCTGTCTCCCCCTCACCCGTCTGATCACTCACTCACTCACTCACTCACTCACTCACCTCCCCTCCCCATCTCTCTCGCTCTCTTTCTCTCTGACCTTGCGGTTGACCCTGCGGCGGCCGGTCATCCTGCGGAAGCTGTACAGCAGGGGGATGAGCAGCGGGTTGCGGCTGCGGAACTGCTCGGGCCGCGCGGGGCGCAGGGCGTCCAGGCAGGAGCGGCTGCAGACGTGGGGCCGGTAGAACAGCTTCTCCGGGGGCGCCTGGTAGGACGGCTCGGGGGGGACGCGGTCCATCATCATGTGCTGGTACTGCGGGGCAGTGGACGGGGGAGGCAGCTGGCTCACGGAGGCGGCGGGGGGCTGCTGCTGCAGTGGCTGTGGCTGTGGCTGTGGCTGCAGGAGGGCCGGCTGGGGGAAGCCGACGCTGGTGGTGGTGGTGGTGAAGGTGGGGGACAGGAAGGCGGTCGTCACCACGGTGGTGCCGGTGCCGGAGGGTGGGGGTGCGCCGGGCTGGGCCGCCAGGTGGGCCTGGGCGGGGGTCAGCGCCGTCAGGGTCTGAGTGAGGGGCCCGGTGGTCTGCAGGAGGTAGAACCTGGACAGTGGGAACACACACAGGTCTGTAAATCCACACGAACACACACACTCTCACTGATACACGCACTCACGTATGCACTCACACACACGCACTCAACACAATGGATAGAGACAGAACACAGGGGGACACGGGGACACGGGGACACAGGGTGCCAGCTGTACCTGGGCATGGAGGTGAGGTTCAGGGTGGTGGTGAGCGTGGGTGCAGGCCGCGTAGCAGGAACCAGGGCAGTGTTGTTGTCGGCGGGTGTGGGGGCGGCTGTGGTGGGGCCGGCTGTGGTGGCGGTGGCTGTGGTGGCGGCGGCTGTGGTGGCGGCGGCTGTGGTGGCGGCGGCTGTGGCGGCGGCTGTGGCGGCGGCTGTGGTGGCGGCGGCGATGGGGCGGGGCGGGATGAAGGGCGAGGTGCTCTTCTTGGCCACCTGCTGCTTGGGCTTCGACTGTCCAGAGTGCACACTGTCAGGACTCCTGAAAGAGAGAGAGAGTTTAACTGCAGTAAGTGACGGTACTGCGTTACGCCCTGTGCGCTACCGTGTTGCACCCTGTGCTGTACTCACTCTGAGCGGGGGGCCTGGGGGGCTTGGGCAGGCAGGGGACGGGGGGCGATGCTGGGGCTGCTGGTCTCCTTGGTGTACTGGACAACCGGGCCCTTCGTCCTGACTGCGCCTGACAGAGAGAGAGGGAGCAGTTCACAGCCAGAGACGCACACACACACTCACACAGTCGGACACCCACATACACACACACCCACACAGTTGGAGACAGTTGGGGCGGACCCCCTGGCCCCTCCTTACCCATGTTGGGTCGGCTCCTCTGCAGACCCGCCTGCTTCTTCTCCTGGAAGTTGGCCGTGTTCATCTTCAGGTTGAACATGGGCTCGAGGCGTGTGGAGCCTCGGTAGATCCACTCGCTGCGCTTGTCATCCTGCAGCACGACCAGGGATCAGAGGTCACACATTCACACTCCACTGACGATAACCTGATCATTTAAATCTGGCTACCTTCGTTCCTCAAAGCCAAATAGAGGCTAAACTCGTCTTGTTAACGTGCTCTTGCTGCCGCACAAGGGAGGATTGCAGAGCACAGAGACACTGATCTCAAGGTTCCTGCAGGTTAAGGATGTGGAAAAATCATGACTTTTAATAGTCAGAATTACTGACTTTTTAATGATCAAAGTGTTCTGGGATTATAATTGTTGCATTGACGTAAATGAAAACACTGTTTAGTGTATAATATGTGCAGTGCAATTAAACTACCACAAATCTACAGCTGGGATGTTAACCCACCTAAAATCCAAACACCCTTCTGCGACACTAGCAATGACAGAAAGGGAAAGAGGAGCAACAAACACTAATATTATTAAGCTACACACACAGCCAGCTGTTGCTATTTATTCTGTATTCACTGCAACTCGAACACACAGGTGTGTTTCTGAACACAGACCGACAGTCTGTGTTGAGTGTGGTTTGGAAACTTGGAAAAGTACATTGTTTAGTTAAGTATACCGTATAAATTAGATAGTCTAATACATTTTGGATTTTGCTGTTTTTACAGGAAAACATTGCCACAAGGTCATTAATGTTCAGGCATTTTCGTTGCAACTCACATCGCTAAACTATTATTGAGTGAAAATTGAATGAATACTGTGGAGGAAAATATAAATCATTTTGTGCTTCTGTGCTTTGTGTGCTGTGACCCTGGAAGTTTCTTTTAAGTAACTATTAATTTGCCTGTATTCTTTTCATATGAATTATGAGAACCTGTTCTCTTTTCACTTCTCATTTACTCCCTTTTAGTTTATCAGCAACTTACATTCTCTACTTGTTTCTTATTAAAGTTTAATTGTTTTAAACCTATCTTTGTTATCGGCAAATGACCTTCCAAATGTAGCTGGCAATTCAGAGGATAATAATTATTATTCATGAGTAATAATGGTAATAATATTGATGAGATGGTTAGGCTTACTTTAGAATGCCAATGAAATGACTATCATAGTTATTTAGATGACCAATCAGACACTGCTCGTAAAATGTCAAACCCCTTGAAGGTATGTCTGAAAATGGGAATAAAAGCTTTGTATTTCCTTGAACTCTTTGGAAAAACAGCATTATACTTGTTGAATACTTTCTGTTGCTGTGTTCTGCCGTTTTTTCCCGTGCACGTAATAAAATCTGATTACAACTTCCGACTCCAAATCTTATTTCCAGCACAATACAAATTGAAAAAGAAAAACATTTTGGATACAGCTGCAATTGCAAAATATTCCTTTATCAACAAATAGTCACAACCTTTATAGTTAATTTGAAATTATGAAAACAAAAAGTTCGGGAGATACGTGAGAGTTGGCAGGTGTGCTTATTGCTGCTGTTATTATGCCATTTCCATACGTCTTTTGACAGGAAGGTATTTTTACACAGACTAATGTTTATTTAACAACGGTGTGTCAGATAAGTATTCATCAATTACAAAGTATTAATGTATTTGTTTTTTAGTTGCGTAGCTGAGATTCTGCTGAAGGGAACCATGTGCGGTTTGTTTACATTGCGTCTTTGCTGGCTTTTGCTTTTGAACCGAGTATAGGAATGCGCCTCTAGCAAAAAAGCGCAGCGCTGTGCACACAGTCTGCGTTAAGCCCGATTCATCCTTCTGCGTCTGCGTCTCTGCGTACATGCTCGGGCATCATACGCAGATGTTCGCATAGGTGTCTGCCAACATACTTGCATGTATGTTGATGCGTGGATAGGGGGCGGTGTCGCATTAACACATCGCAATCTACAGAAAACAAAACCCGATTTCTATGGTGCACCTAGGGTTGTATGGATGTAAATCAACACATACTGTAAATGACGTTACAGAAACTACACACACACAGAAATTGCCATATTGCATCCTTTATGTGAAGATCTATATGGTCTTGCTATATAGTTGAATAGAGACCACTATAGCCACTTTTTCAATTCAAAAGTAAGTCTGCGTATGTGAATATATCGCGCATATCCGTTCTTATGTTACTAAATATTTTAATTAAATACATATACAGCGTTTAAGCTGTAAACTCCTCAAACTTAAGCTATAAATACTTACTTCTCCAAACGCTGACCCACAGTTTATGCAGTAGGCTATACTGAATATTATATAGCCCACAATCTGGACTTTGCTATACAATTAGTAATTGTGAAAGATTGATTGATTGACAGTTGATTGGTGAAACACTCGATTTTCAACACATCATATATTCATTATTATAAATATGTGTTGTATTAAATTTGCCCGTATTGCCTGTCCTGATCAGCTCAGCAAGTTTCTAACTATCCTCTGGAATTCAATCCTGATCCCGTTGCAAACCCGGGTCTGATGCATCATGATGCTAATTCTTTCAGATCAGGTGTCGAGCTGGCGACAGGTTGACTGGTGCACAAAATTTATTTTTCCTTACATCATTTTGTGGATTTAAAGCATACTCCGCTGTTCATTCCGTTCACAGAAGGCAAAGTAGGTTTTACTTTTTGCCCACAAAATTGCCAAGCACAAAATAAGTGGGCATTTCATGGCACAAAATGTGAATTATGTTCACACAATAAGAATTATATGCACAAAATGTGCATTTTGAGGGACAAAATACTCATTATGTGCTCAAAATGATGAATGACACAAACGGTACCCCATATTTTTGCCAGACCTCTGCACATATCCATACCAGTACAACTGTTAGTGCGACAAATGCGTTTCGTGGATGAGGAGATGCATTTGAAATACTTTCGTATGTCACCACATAATTTTTCTGACCTGCTGCAGCGCCTACAGACACATCGACCACCAATCACCCCAGCACTGAGCGATTGGCCGCTGCTAGTAGAATCTCCCTGCTCAACCAATCAGCGCTGCCTGACATGCAGGACTGCAGAGACGCACTATTCTTGATCCCTGAGGAAGGGTGTTGCTACTGTAGAGGGGTGTGTCGAGCGCTTTCATTGGGTAGAAACACAAGCTTTTCTGCACAGATGCACTGGAGCAGGATTACGATTAAGGATGTGTTGCTGTAATAACTTACTCTTTAAGCTTGCTTCGAGGAACGGAAAAAGCCAGATTCTGTCAAGTTATCCTCAAAGTTATCTGGCTAACTCGGTTATCCAGCTACGAGGAACGGGGCCAGAAGACCAGCATGTAATAACCCCCCGACTCACCAGGAAGAGGATCTTGACCAGGCTGCCGTCCACCTCCTCCACACGGGACTTCCACCAGGTGCCCTCCCACTCCGTCTTGATCAGCTGGCCGGCCTTCAGCAGCACCATAGGCCGATTGGGGTAGGCCGTGATGTACTCCTCGATGAAGTCCCGACAGGACGCGTCCTCGATGTCCTCCCACGTCTTCTTCACTGGACACGCAAGAGGACAGGCAGTGTGAGTGACACACGCGGGACAAGGGGACAGAGGGAGGGAGAGAGGAGTGGACAGAGACAGAGAAAGAGAGAGAGAGAGAGGGACAGAGGGAGAGGAGTGGACAGAGATAGAGGGAGGGAGGGAGAGAGAGAGGAGTAGACAGAGAGCCAGAGGGAGGGACAGAGGGAGGAGTGTCTTACGGGGCCTGCAGACAGGGTACAGCTCCGGCAAGCTGACGTAGGAGGCGTAGCCATCATCAAAGAAGATCAGGAACCTGAGGGATCAGGAACAGTGACAGTGACGCACTGACGCACAGTAACACACTGACCATGACGCACTGACGCACAGTAACACAATGACTCGCTGACCCGGAAACTTATGACCTCGGCGACACCCCCTCACCTCATCCTGTTTTTGCTGTTGGGCATCTCGGCCACTATGCCAGCGTACAGCCACACCTGGTTGCCGTCCTTGTACTTGGCAACGACGCGGGCGCCCACGTGCAGCCGGTCCAGCGTGGGGTGGTAGTCGAAAGCCACGTGGTTCCCTGACAGCAGGCTCTTCCCCTTGTTGTCGAACTTCACCTTGTACTTGAAGTTGCTGCCTGAGGGAGGAGAGAGAGAGAGAGGGAGAGAGTGTATTTATATTAGTCATCTAATTACTCTCTAGTTGGCCAACTCCCTCCCTCCCCCTCCCCGGCTCTATCAAATCAGCAGGGACACACGCACCAGGGGACACAAATGGAAATTGGGCTTCAAGGCATTCAAGACAGAAAACAGGAGACACTTCTTCACACAGAGAGGCGTCACAATCTGAACAAACTCCCCAGTGATGTGGTTGAAGAGACAATTTGGGAACATTTAAAATCAGACTGGATAGGATCCTTGGACACTTTTTTTGTGTTTACAACGTTCACGTGTCCATACAAAGACATGCAGCTCAATGATTGTTCTCGGAAAGCGACGCGTTAACAGCCTTTTGTTGGATTCACTGAACAAAAACATGTTGAGGGGCAAATGGTCTCCTCTCGTTTGTAAACTTTCTTATGTTCTTATGTTCTCTCCCTGGCTCTCTCCCCGACTCTCCCCCTCTCCGTCTCAGTTTCTCCCTCTCCCTCTCCCTCACCGACAGGGTTGATGGCGATGAGGATGCCGCGGTGCCAGGTCTTGGTTCTCTTCTTGCCAAGGATCCTCATGTTGAGCACCAGCTCTCCGCTCCGGTCCTCAGGGACCGCTGGCTGTGTCTGGGCACCGCGGGTCACCGACGCTGGCGCTGGGGCCGGGGCCAGAGGAACCAGGGTCTTAGTACCTGTGGAGTCTGGAGGGAGGGAGTGTTGGAGGTGGAGGTTATTTGACTGAATTATTAGAGACAGAGAGCGAGACACAGTCACGGACAGAGAGAGCGAGAGCGAGACACAGTCACGGACAGAGAGAGCGAGACATGGACAGAGAGAGAGAGACAGAAAGACAGGGATGGAGAGCGAGACAGAAAGACAGGGACAGAGAGTGTGATGCTGACCCCGGCTGGTAGAGCGCAGGAGAGAGACGGCAGGGACGACGGGGGCGGCCTGGGAGGGGGCACTGGTCTTAGACACAGCCTCTGCCAGCTTCTGCACCTCCTGCGTGGATTTCCTCAGAGCGGAGACCTGTGACCGACAGAGACACGGGCCGATCAGTGCATCTGTGATCAACACATACATTATATTGCTTTATTAGTATGAGCAGAGAGGGAGAGGGAGAACTCACCACAGGGTTCTTTGCTGGTGTGGTGACCTTGGCTGGAGTGACTGGAGGGAGAGACAGAATTTACAACACTGCTTGTTTGTCACGCCAATAAAGCACTTTTGAACTGGAATTTGTGTCAGTCTGTCCATCAGGCCGTGTGTCAGTCCATGTGTCAGTCCGTCAGTCAGTCCGTGTGTCAGTCAGTCAGTCATCAGGGCGATAGATCAGCGAGATCATACTGCACTCTACGGCCACCACATCATCGTCATCATCGTCGTCGTCGTCAATCTCGATGACCTCAGAGGGCCCCTGTGGCCCCGCCCCCTCATCCTCAGAGCTGCTATCCTTGTAGGTCAGACCCATCGTCACATACATCTTCCTCACCAGAGCCTCACACTCCTGCACCGACCTGCGACACAACGCACTGCTACTGCACATGGCACAATACACTGCTACTGGGTGTGTGTGTGTGTGTGTCAGGGTATCAATGTGTTAGTGTGTGTGTGTGTGTGTCAGGGTATCATTGTGTCAGTGTGTGTGTGTGTGTGTGTGTGTGAGAGAGAGACTGTCAGTGTGTGTGAGTGTGTCAGCTTGTGAGAGAGTGTATATGTCACGGTATGAATGTGTCAGTTTGTGTGGGTGTGTGTCATTGTGTGTGTGAAAGTGTGCGTCAGTGTGTGTGTCAGTGTGTATGCATGTGTGTGAGAGTGTCAGTGTGAGTCTGTGTGTATGAGAGAGAGTGTGTCAGTGTGTGTCAGTGTGTGTGAGAAAGTGTGTCACTGTGCATGCGAGACAGGGTCTGTGTGAGAGTGTGTCACCGAGAGAGAGAGAGAGAGATAGAGTGTGCATGTGTGAGAGAGTGTTTGTCAGTGCGTGTGTTAGTGTGAGTTGCACTGACTGGGACGCCGTGTCAAACATCTGGTCCACTGAAGCCACCTCGGCCTCCTTCTCCTCCACCAGGCTCTGCAGCTCCGCCAGCTGCTCCCTGCGCCTGCGCACCGCCTCGCTGCGCTCCACCTCCTCCTCGATCCACTTGCGCAGCTCCTGCAGCGACACGCCCAGCTCCTCCTGCACCTCCTGCTCCAGCACCTCCATCTCCTCCTCCATCCCTGAGAGCGAGGAATGCAGGGAGATCATCATACACAATGACCAGGGACAATCTGCACAGCTATTTAAATATTAACTTGTGTTGTTCTGTTCTCTTCACTGTGTCTGTCAATGCTAATAAAGTTTATTTTGAATTGAAGTCAAAGTGAACAGAACAACGTAGCTTACTAACAACAGTGAGAGAGAGACACGCTGGTTTGTTCTTCACCACAAAAGAACAGGGTGAACCACAGAAACATATACTGGAGAACTGCGTGAGAGTTACAGATTATTAAACTATACAAGAAACCATGCTTAATATTATCATTATTATTAATAATAATAATAGGGGGGTTGTGCCGTAAACCTTCGCCAAACAATGGAGGCAGTGTAGCTGCGTCAATCGCGATCGGAAATGTAGTCTTTTTACGGCGGCTGACTCTCACGGTTTGCTACACAATAACCAGCAGACATGAAACACAAAATACACCTGCAAGGGTTTCACTGGTCCATTAAACGTCCGTGTCGTGGGATGCAAGAATAATGAAAAACGACACTTTTATCCCGAAATGCGGGGTCGGTCAAGGGTTTAGGGAACTCCAGCTCCCAGCAGCCCTTGCGACTCGCAGCCTGGGCGCATGACTGTGACGCCGGCTGCGCGTTAATTCAAAATAACTCGTCGCTTCATATTGTAACTCCGTTTTAAACGTGTTTTTGTTCAGTAAATCCCATAAAAGTCTGTAAACGCGTCGCTTTCCGAGAAAAAGCATTGAGCTGCAGGTCTTTCTATGGACACGTGAACGTTGTAAACACAAAAAAGTGTCCAACCTACCTGGGAACAACAAACGAGAGATTCGTGGATTTTAATATTTCCCTCTGGGTCCGGGTCGCTTCAGATTTGGACCATATGCAGACCAATTCCTTCCTCACTGTGGCGGGGGAAACAATTCCTAGTTTAAAAGCCTTTAATAATATATTTAACGATAGTCATTCTCCTTCCCCAGGCATCCCTGCAGTGGTAGGCAAGTCCAGAGGGGGACAACGCCCACTTACAACACTGCGCCAATCCTCATCCTGCAGCGGTTTGAGTGACATCCCCCCGGGCCAATAGCTTCTGCTGGATGGACAACAGCGGCAATCTCGTCTTCTGCCGTTAACCAATCCGCTGCGGGAACAGGGTGAGTGATGGCTGCGCTGGCCAATGGGTGCAGATGGGGGGGGGGGTTCGGGCGGGAGTTGGTCGTCTGTGTGCGCGGAGATAAATATAAATACGGGACGGTGTATTGTGCTGTAATAATAAGGTGATCTTCCCCTACAACACATCCTGTCCTCTATGTCTCACCCTGTCCCCTACAACACATTATGTCCCCTATGTCTCACCCTGTCCCCAACAACACATCCTGTCCCCTATGTCTCACCCTGTCCTCTATGTCTCACCCTGTCCCCTGCGTCACACCCTGTCCCCAACAACACATCCTGTCCCCTATGTCTCACCCTGTCCCCAACAACACATCCTGTCCCCTATGTTTCACCCTGTCCCCAACAACACATCCTGTCCCCTATGTCTTACCCTGTCCTCTATGTCTCACCCTGTCCCCTGCATCACACCCTGTCCCCAACAACACATCCTGTCCCCTATGTCTCACCCTGTCCTCTATGTCTCACCCTGTCCCCTGCATCACACCCTGTCCCCAACAACACATCCTGTCCCCTATGTCTCACCCTGTCCCCAACAACACATCCTGTCCCCTATGTCTCACCCTGTCCCCTACAACACACCCTGTTTATTTCTACTTGACCATCAACTGTTGAGTGAGTTGTTTCAAATCCATATCTTTATCACTGATACTTAAGGTTTTGGAGGTAAATTATTCTAAGATGAATTCTGTGTTTTTGCTCAGTTTAAGGTTTCTTTCATGAACGTAATTGGGCTTTGTGTTGTCAGTCATTGTATTGCTTTCAGGAGATTGTGTATCGAGATTAGATTTGTGCACAATTGCAATTCTGTTTTGTGCATATTATTACATACATCCACACTTGCCTGCTTGATTAATATACAACTGTAATATCCATGTTTGTTTAATTGTCTTGTTCACAGGGAGACTCGTTGGACTGGCGACCGTGTCAATAGGAAACTAAATTGCAGTTTTGAGGAACTTGTGGTTGAATTTACAAAACAAAAAGCACAAAAAGTAAAACTCTCACTTAATAGTTTCAAAACTAACCAGACTTTCCTGTTCTGTCTTATGTGTAACATGGTGAATTAAACCAGACATGTGTGACAATGTGTGGTATGTTTACAGGGTAAATGTACATGAAACGTAAGACAGTGCAGCTATTGGTTACTTTAGTCATGTGACACTCACTCACCACCAATCAAGTTTTCACATTAGAATCACGAGTTGTCTATTAATGTCCATTAGTTATTAAAGTGTTACTAACAAATATTAATGTAATTAATACAATTAATATTATTGATTTAATAAAATGTGACTCAATACAGTATTTTTCTTCATTGCTAATGATAATTTCCTTCATGTTAAATTCATGTTACACACACACACACAATCACACACATGATGACACACGATCTGTCACACAGACGATCACATACACACATAGTTACACACATGATCACACACACACTCTGTCATACAGACGATCACCAGAATCAGGCCTGGCCCACAGAGTTGCCCTCCTGCACATTCGCACGTGCTCAGATTCAACAGATTTAAAGCAAGGGAAAAATCATTCAAAAAGAGGAAAATCATCATAATAAAAAATAAAAAGTGGTGAGATTGTTGGGGCTCCAGCAAGGTCCCCAGCCCTGGTCCTGCAGAGACACAGTCCAGTCCAGCTCAGCAGGGTCTTCAGTGAGAGAGACAGATAGTCAAACAGACACACGTATGTGCTGTATCTTCCACACGCTCACTCCAAATCCACACATGAATTGACCATTAATTATTTAGGAATTAATTTATTCAAGTGTCAGTGCAGCTTCAGACTCCCGTCCTGTCCCGAGGTGTCCGGTGTTTTAGTGGATCGGCTGACCACTCTCCGCTCAGCGCAGCACTGAGAGTCCGCGGACCAGTCTCACTGTTCAGAGCTAACAAGGTCAATTAGCAGGATGTCCCGGGGGGAGAGAGCAATGGTGGGAGCTTTGAATTTTTTAAAATATGAAATCTATGAAATCCCGGAGTTGTTTTATGGAAGTGCAGGTTAACGTTGATTACAGCGCTCTCAGGAGTGGGGGTAAGCGTGAGGATAGGTAGATAAGTAGTCCAGTACTGTGCTGTGCCTGTGGTTTGAACAGAGAGGTGGAGAGAAGGACAGAGGACACTGCCAGGGTACGGGACAGGATTGTGACCGTCCTGTCCGGCAGTGTTGTTGTCGGTTGATCATTGAATGGTGTGTTTCTGGAGGTTTCCTGGGGTATCAGTCAGGCATTTGGGATATGAGGGTATTGGGAAATGGGGATATTTGGGGTATTGGGATAATTGGGGGTATTTGGGGGAACTGAGGTATGTGGAATATTGGGGGTCTTGGGGGTGTGGGGGTAATAGGGGTATGGGAGTATTGGAGCTTTAGGGGTATTGGGGCTCTGGGAGTATTCAGGGTACGGGGGTATTGGGGTTATTGGGGATGTGGGGTGTATTGAGGGTGTCAGGGGTATTGGGGGTGTGGGGTGTACTGGGGGTGTGGGGTATTGGGGTGTGGGAGGTAATGAGGCTCAGGGGGTATTGGAGTGTTGGGAGTATTGGTGCTCTGGGGTTATTGGAGTGTTGGGAGTATTGGGGCTCTGGGGTTATTGGAGTGTTGGAGTTATTGTGAGTATTGGAGGTGTGGGGTATTGGGGGTATTGAGGGTGTGGGCAGTATTGGGGCTCTGGGGGTATTGGGGTGTGGGGTCAGTTGTTGATCTGCTCCTCCTGCCAGGTGGAGGTGGGGATGGCGCTGTACGGGTCCATCACCATCTGGGCACAGCGCACCACTGTCACCAGCAGGAAGAAGCACAGCAGCCCCAGGAAGGCCAGAGCGAAGCCCTTGTCCACATCCACGGCAAACTGGGGGGTGGGGGCTGCATCCATCACTGCAGAGAGAGAGAGAGAGAGAGAGAGAGAGAAAGAGAGGGAGGGAGGTAGAGAGAGGGAGAGGGAGAGTTCAAACATAAACAGCATAGGCTTGAAAAAGTATGTGAACTCAGATTCTCAGTAACTGATAGAACCGCCTTTAAGCACTGATAACTTCAAGAAAACATTTTGTGTATTTGCTGCTCAGACCTGCACAACGGTTACCCTGATATTCTCCTGTGGAATTTCCTGATACAATTTTGAATTCATTGTCCCCTCAATGATTGCAAGCCGTCCAGGCCCTGAGGCAGCAAAGCAGCCCCAAACCAGGATACTCCCTCTGCCATGCCCCTTCTGTTAGAACACTGTGCTCAATAAAGACACGTAAAAGTACACATCACACTGTTAATCTATTGTTATGACTTAGCTGAAGATCAGACTATATTTTAGGAGCCATTTATGCAGGCAATTCAAAAGGGTTCACAAACTTTTTCTTGCAACTGTACACACACACACTCAAATTCACACGCACACAGTCACACACACACACACACACACACTGTGCCCTGACACAGGCAGACAACAGTGTCTCCATCAAAGTGTTTCAGTGTGTCTGTCCCCAGCTCCTCCGTTCCAGGCTGTATGACCACTGAGCTGCTCCCGTCTGCCCTGTTCTGGAGCCCGGTACCATCCATCAGCGCTGATGCCAAGAACGGTGTTGCATCTGTGTGTGTGTGTGTGTGTCAGTGTGCCCCTGCATGAGTGTCCACTCACCGCT
This sequence comes from Amia ocellicauda, assembly GCF_036373705.1. Classification (NCBI taxonomy): domain Eukaryota; kingdom Metazoa; phylum Chordata; class Actinopteri; order Amiiformes; family Amiidae; genus Amia; species Amia ocellicauda. The sequence continues at coordinate 21,611,349 of NC_089863.1, forward strand.
CTCTCTCCGTGTCCGACTCAGTCTCCGTCCGCGATCCCAAACACCTGTTTTCCCGCTGGCATCCTGGAGAATATTTCTGTCAGCTCCTCCTACCCCCACGAGTGACTTCTTAGCCCCCATCTCCCTCCCATCTCTTCTAGATGTCCAATATGATACAGTTCAGTACAGGAATGCCCCCCCCCCACACACACACACAACTCACTCTCTCCCTCTCTCTCTCTCTCTCCCTCCCTCCCTCTCTCTCATTTTCATACACCCTCATGAATACTTCAGGACAGCCCTGGTGTTGGGTGTCAGCCTGGAGGGGGTTGCAATGTTCAGACCAATTCCCTCTCTCCCACCCAAAGCTTCCAGAAAAAAATACATTGATGGACAATTAAATAAAGATATAAATATTTATATTTATATAAATGTATATATAAAGATAATCTGGAAGTCTGTGTGTATGTGTGGGTGTATTTCTGCATGTGTTTTTGTGCGTGTGTGCATGTCTGTGTGTGTAACTTGACCCAAAGCACAGACCTGCCACTGCTGTTATGTTGTGTGCTGTGTGCTGTGTTTTGCATTGTGTGTTGTGGGCTGTGTACTGTGTGTGTTCTGTGGTGTAAGCTGTGTGCTGTGTTTGTGTTGTGCTGTGTGTGTTTTGTGCTGTGTCCTGTGTGTGGTTGTTGTGAGCTGTGTGCTGTGTGTGTTATGCTTGTGTGAGTGTGTTGTGTGTGGGTGTTTTGTGAGCTGTGTGTGTTATGAGCTGTGTGTGTTGTGTGTGTGTGTGTGTGTGTGAGTGTGTTGTGTGTGGAAAGCTGATCTCAAGGAGGCGGAGGATGGGTAACTGGAAAACTGTCAATGTCAAGCTACACAAGAGTGCGACCCAGGGGAGTTGTCAATCGATCCCCAGTCCGGGGGCTCAGTGGGCCTGAACTACATACAGTGACAGTGTAAACAGAGCTCCTTGTCACGCCTCGCCACCCTGTCACTGAGCTACATGCCTGCGTTGTGTTCATTGCATTATAAGAAACATAAGAAAGTTTACAAACAAGAAGAGGCCATTCGACCCATCGTGCTCGTTTGATTTCCATTAATAACTAAGTGATCCAAGAATCCTATCCAGTCTGCTTTTAAATGTTCCCAAATTGTCCTTCAGTCACCTCACTGGGGAGTTTGTTCAGATTGTGACGCCTCTGTGTGTGAAGAAGTGTCTCCTGTTTTCTGTCTCGAATGCCTTGAAGCCCAGTTTCCATTTGTGTCCAAGGGTCCCTGTGTCCCTGCTTACACTGTGTTTAATTTGATGTGATTGCATGCATGTGTTATTGTATTGCATTATGGTTGTGTGTATTTTATTTATGTATTTATTGAAATCTACAAGAACCCAAAAAGGTTGGCATTGAAAGTTCTGATGTGTCGTTTGTGCTGTTTGTTTGTTGTGCGAGGGCCTCTGTCTCCACTCTTATCTTTCAGCTAACGGACAAGCCGTGAAGCCGCAGAAAGCAGCATCCTTGTGTCGCAAAGGTGTTTCACAAGCGCACTTCCTGTGGAAAAATACCAAGAAGTCGGCGACGATGAATCACTCCGTCACACTGTCTCTTTAAAAACTTTCTTGGAATTATACATGACGTCAACAAAAGCGCTCCGCCCACCCGGATCAACCTACCTTGACTATGGAGGCGGGACTTAAAACCCCTCCCACTAACGCCCGCCCTCTCCCCCCAAACGACATCTCCAATTGGATGAAAGGGTTGTCCTTCAGAGCGGCAGTCGTCCTCCAATTGGTCGAGCTTGCCTTTCCATTCACGCATAGTTCAGCCGTCAAATCCCCAAACGCGCTAGTTCGGTTGACGCGTTGGCCTCTGCTCGGGATAGCCATCTTGGATTAAGGGGGGTTTTACTGACGCTATTAAAAAAAAAAAAAAAACTGAAAAAAGTTTTTTTTTTGGAGGGGGATTAATTAAACTAATTGAACTAGTGACCGGCAGCTCGAGTTTCCACCTGAAAGAGGTTAGGGTGAGCCGAGCGACACCGGGGCTACGGAGGGCGAGAGCGGCCTGTCTGTGTTGATGTGCGGGAGCAGGAATGGACTCCTCAGCGTCGGGTAACACTGAATACGGATTATAATCAACACCCTGGAGAGAGAGAGAGAGAGAGGGAGAGGGGAAGGGTTTTTTAATGCGTGTTGTCTGTGTGTTTGTTTTGGTTAGGGAGTTGTCTAAGTAGGTAATAGCGCCACAGATATTCGTTTTCTGTAGTTGTTGTTTTTGTTGTCGTCAGTGGTTGTTTGCTGTTGTTGTTACTCTTGCTGTTGCTGCTGTCTGTGGTTGTTTGTTGCTATTGTTGGCAGTGGTTGTTGCTCTTGCTGTGTTGCTGCTGTCAGTGGTTTCTCTTGTTGTCAGAGGTTGTTGCTGTTGTTGTCAGAGGTTGTTGCTGTTGCTGTTGTCAGTGGTTGTTATTGTTGTTGTTGCTGTCTGGTTGTTGCTCTTTCTGTGTTGCAGCTGTCAGTGGTTTTTGTTGTTGTTGTTGCTCTTTCTGTGTTGCAGCTGTCAGTGGTTTTTGCAGTTGCTGTAGCTGCTGTCAGTGGTTGTTGCTGTTGCTGTTGTCAGTGGTTGTTATTGTTGTTGTTGCTGTCTGGTTGTTGCTCTTTCTGTGTTGCAGCTGTCAGTGGTTTTTGTTGTTGTTGTTGCTCTTTCTGTGTTGCAGCTGTCAGTGGTTTTTGCAGTTGCTGTAGCTGCTGTCAGTGGTTGTTGCTGCTGTCAGTGGTTGTTGTTGTTGTTGTCAGAGGTTGTTGCTGTTGCTGCTGTCAATGGTTGTTGTCAGTGGTTGTTATTGTTGTTGTTGCTGTCTGGTTGTTGCTCTTTCTGTGTTGCAGCTGTCAGTGGTTTTTGTTGTTGTTGTTGTTGTTGTTGCTGTCTGGTTGTTGCTCTTTCTGTGTTGCTGCTGTCAGTGGTTTGTGTGGGGGTGACCGTGCTAGTCCCGGTTTCAGACGCCTTTTGGGGACCAGTTTTTTGCACTGCAGTGTGATACAACACTACAGTATATTGCACTGCACTGTGTTGTACAACACTACAATATATTACACTACACAGTACACTGTACTGTAATGTAGTATACTGTAGTACAGTACATTGTATTGTGCTATAATACACTAGACTGTATTATTATGTGCTCCTCCTGTACTGAGCTGTACTGTACTACACTGTAACGTCACAACTACAGCTCCGGTCCTACAGCTGCGACTAACTCGGAGCCGCCATTACTTGGGGAATGTGTGGGTTTGTGATATTCTGTCTGTGTATTATAATCCAGTATTTGACTGTACTGTATGTGGGCGTCAGTCTGTATAACCTCTCTCTCTCTCTCTCTCTCTCTCGCTCTCAGACATGGCTTCAGATGTTCCTGGGCTGGCCGTGGCTGTGGCCGGTGGTAACCAGGGCTTGGGGGGGGTGGCTGGGGGAGCCGTCGTCCAGAGAGGGGGCACTACCAAGAGGCGGGCTGTGTGAGTACTGCAGACAGCTGACTGCTGCCACGGAACCGGCGCAATGGACTGATTATCATTATTGTTACTCCTGTTGTTATTTAAGAAAGTCACAGTAGCAGTTATTTGTATATTGCTATAATTAACATGTGTTTTGCTATTGTTTTTGTTGTTGTTGTTGTTGTTATGATGTAGGGAGACAGGAAGAGAGGTGGATTGAGAGAGAGATGGGGGATGTGGAGGAGAGGAAGGGGGGGGTATGGAGAGAGAGATGGAGGATGTGGAGGAGAGGAAGAGGAGGGATGTGGAAGAGAGGAAGAGGGGGGTATGGAGAGAGGAGGGATGTGGAGGAGAAGAAGAGGGGGGTATGGAGAGGGGGTAATGTGGAGGGGAGGAAGAGAGGGGTATGGAGAGAGATGGGTATGGAGGACAGGAAGTGGAGGGTATGGAGAGAGATGGAGGATGTGGAGGAGAGGAAGAGAGGGATATGGAGAGAGAGGGGGGGATATGGAGGGGAGGAAGAGAGAGGGATGTGGAGGAGAGAGAGAGAGGTATAAGACAGACAGGGAAAGAGATGGAGAGGGGGATGAGGAGAGGAGATGGGTGGACCGATGGATATGTAGAGGAGGATGGGACAGAGAAGTGGAATGAGGGATGAGCCCAGGGAGAGGGGATGAGGAGGGAGGAGAACTGTGCCTGGGTCAGTGTGTTATGGTCAGTGTGCTGAGGTCAGTCTCACTCTCTCTCTACAGACCAGACTTCGACGATGATGAGGACAGCAACGGCAAACTGTTCAGGTGAGCTACTTTTTATTAATATATTTATTATTATGGTTATTAGATGTATTATTATTATCATCACAGAATTATTTAGTTATTTGCAGTCATTTCACAGTGTTCCAGTGTAGTTGCAAGTCTCCGCCTGCTAGGTGGCAGTGTGACTCAGAGCAGAGTGTCTGACTGTGTTCTGCTCATAGTTTCGCCTGCAGAGATAGAGGATCTTTGGTGTAACTGTCACAGCATTCCTGGGGAAGCGCATTAATCGAGTTTATCTGGATAGTGCAGTACCAGCCCTGGCCACATGGCGGCAATGTAGCAGTGTGTTATCAACTGTGTGTTGTTAGTTTTATACACTGTTAGCAGGTTTGCCTTTCTGCTCACCAGATATTTATGAATTCTTGGAATGTAAAACAAATTGAAGAAATAACCTTCTCCTCCCTCTCTCTCCCTCTCCCTCTCTCTCTCTCTCTCTCTCTCTGCAGGTGTGATGATGACCAGGGAGGGTCTAATGATAAGGAGCGGTTTGCCAGGTAGGGGAGAGGTACAGGTACAGGTACAGGTGGAGAGAGAGAGAGACGCTACACTGCAGTGCGCACTGTTGTTTGTGATCGCTGTTTTGCTGTAGTGCAGTGTACTGGCACTCCTCTCTATGTCTTCCTGTTCCTGTTAATCTCTTTCATGGTTTTAAATCGCTCTGTATGGTCTTTTTAAGCCCCTGTGTTTAAAAAGAAAGAGGCATCCCTGACAGAGTAAAGCCTGCTGTTGCTTTTTGTCATTTTTCAGTCAGTGTGTCAGGGTGTCAATCAGTCAGTCGTTGTCAGTCGTGGTGTCAGTCAGTCAGTCATTGTCAGTCATTGTGTCAGTTAGTGTGTCATTGTATCTGTCAGTCAGTTAGGCGTTGTGTCAGTCACGGTGTGTCAGTCAGTCACGGTGTGTTAGTGCTGTGCTGTGCTATTTGTGTGTGTCTCCACAGGTCCCAGCCTGACTGTACAGATAGCAGGTTACACAACAGGTGTGTATTGTGATAAATATCTTTCTCTCTCTTTCCCCTGCCTCTGCCCCCTCCCCCTCTCTCCCGGGCGGCCAGGGAGAACCACAGCGAGATTGAGCGGCGCCGGCGCAACAAGATGACCGCGTACATCACCGAGCTGTCAGACATGGTGCCCACCTGCAGCGCTCTGGCCCGCAAGCCCGACAAGCTGACCATCCTACGCATGGCCGTGTCCCACATGAAGAGCCTTCGCGGCACTGGCAACACCAGCCCTGATGGTGCCTACAAGCCAGCCTTTCTCACGGACCAGGTGAGAGAGGGAGGGGGAGGGGGAGGGAGGGACAGGGGGAGGGGGAGAGGGAGAGGGAGGGAGGGGGAGAGGGAGGGAGGGAGAGGGGCAAATAGTAAGGGAGGTAGGTGCGATGCAGTTTGAGTGAAGAGGAGGGAGATGGGAGCCACAGAGACGCACAGGAGAGACTCAGCGCCCTCCCTGCCTCTCTGCAGGAGCTGAAGCACCTGATCCTGGAGGCGGCTGACGGGTTCCTGTTCGTGGCGTCCTGCGAGGCGGGACGCGTGCTGTACGTGTCGGACTCGGTGACGCCGGTGCTCAACCAGCCGCAGGCCGACTGGCTGGGCAGCTCGCTGTTCGACCAGGTCCACCCCGACGATGTCGACAAGCTCCGCGAGCAGCTGTCCACCGCCGAGAGCACCGCCACGGGTAACTGGCCGGGCCTGCGCCGACACGCCTCTGAGCAGACATGCTGACACACTGCAATAAATACTAATCTATCTCACTCTCTTCCCCCCTCTCTGTCCCCCCCCCTCGCTCTTCCCTCTCCCTCTCCCTCTCCCTCTCCCTCTCTCGCTCTCCTTCTCTCCCTCCCTGCCTTCTTCTCTCTCTCTCCCTCCCTCAGGCCGTATCCTGGATCTGAAGACAGGCACAGTGAAGAAAGAGGGGCAGCAGGCGTCCGTGCGGATGTGCATGGGCTCCCGGCGCTCCTTCATCTGCAGGATGAGGTACCACAGATACCCCCCCACACCCCACGTACCCCACGTACCCCACGTACCCCACGTACCCCACAGTAATCCCCCCCACTGCAACTGAAACACTGCTCATACCCCCTCCTACCGCCCTGATACCGCACTGCGCCCCAGTCCCCTCTAACTACCCCTTTCCTGCAGGTGTAACATGAGCCCAGTGGAGCCGGTGACCATGAACCGGCTAAGCTACCTGCGCAACAGGAACCGGTCAGTACCACACCCCGACACGGACGCCCCGACACTGACCCCTGGACATCTGACACGCTGTCTAACACACTCTCTCCCTGCAGGAACGGTCTGGGCCCGGTGAAGGACGGTGAGCCCCAGTACGTGGTAGTGCACTGCACAGGGTACATCAAGTCCTGGCCCCCCGCAGGTACCGCCCCGGCCACACACGTTATGCTTCACAGCACGGCACACTGCAACACAAGACTAACACAGTCCCTCTCTCTCAGGAGTGTCGATGCCGGAGGAGGAGGCCGACAGCAGCCAGGGGAACAGATTCTGCTTGGTGGCCATCGGCAGACTGCAGGTACTGTCCCCCTGTCCGACACTTCAGTGTGTCTGTGTGTTTTGTGTGTGTGTTGTGTGTGGTAATTTGTATGTCTGTGTGTTGATGTTGTGTGTAAATGTGATATTGTAATGTGATGCTGTGCTAAGAAATGTAATATTAATAAACAATATTGTGTGTGTGTGTGTATTTAATGTGGTTTGTGTGTTAATGTATGTTTAATGTTGTTGTTGTTTGTGTGTATGTTGATGTTGGGTATGTTAATGTTGTGTGGGCGTGCATGTGTGTGTGTGTTATTTTGTGGGCGTGATTGTGTGTGTGTGTGTGTGTGTGTGTGTGTGTGTGTTCATGCGTGTGCGCTCAGGTGTCCAGCTGTCCCAGTAACACAGACATGAACAACATCTGCATCCCAGTGGAGTTCATCTCCAGACACAACAGCCAGGGCATCTTCACCTTCGTGGACCATCGCTGCACCAACACTGTGGGCTACCAGCCACAGGTCAGACGGGAGAGAGGGAGGGAGTGCCGAAGGAAGGAGAGGGGAAGAGGGAAAGTGAGGGGGAGGGGGGGAGTATTGGGAAAGGGGGAGGGCGAGGGATACAGGGAAAGGGGAGAGAGAGGAAGGGAGGAGAGGGGGGGAAGGGGGGAGGAAGGGAGGAGAGGGGGGGAAGGGGGAAGGAAGCAATGAAGGAGAGGGGAATAGGGAAATTGGGGAGAGGGGGAAGAATTATAGGGAAAGGAGGGAGAGGGAGAGGGGAGGGAGAGAGGAAAAGGGAAAGTGGGGAGGGGGGTACAGGGAAAGGAGAGAGGAGATGGGGAGGGATGCAGGGGGAGGGGAGAGGAAGGGAGGAGAGGGATGCAGGGGAAGGGAAGAGAGGAAGACAGGAGGGAGAGGGGGAGGGATGCAGGGGGAGGGGAGAGAGGATGGCAGGAGGGAGAGGGGGTTTGCCTGGGGGAGGGGAGAGAGAGGAAGGGATGCAGGGGAGAGGGAGGAAGGACAAAGGAAGAGGAGGAGGAGGCAGGGGAGAGGGTGCTGTGCAGTGCTTTTCTCTCTCCTCTCCCTCCCTCTCTAATGCTCTGCTGCTTGCTCTAGCCTCGTAACATCTCTTACCATTCTAATCCCCTCGCCTCAGCTTCATCTGCATCACAACATGTGGGCGCAGCTCTGTAAGGGAGTGGGCAGAGCTCTGGGAGAGAGGGGTCCGGGTTCTGTGATGCGGTGGGCGGGGCTTTCGTTGTTTTCCTCCTGGTTGTTTTTTAGTTTTCTTTTCGGTCATTGGGTGGATAACAATATTTAGGCTGATGCACCGGGTGAGACTGGGGTGGGGCACTGCTGCCATGAGAGTGTGGTGTTTAAGTGTAGGGGCGACTCAGCGTTCAACTATACACCCTAGGGCAGCATGGGGGCAGTTTGAGGATCTGCGTGCGGTGTGGGAAGCAGGATTATTAAAAGGCAGTCTCTCTCGCAGGAGTTGCTGGGGAAGGATATTCTGGAATTTGCTCATCCGGAGGACCAGGGCCTGCTGAGAGACAGCTTCCAACAGGTCAGTGTGTCAGAGGGTCAGTGTGTATGTCCCCTCCCTCTCCACTCAATCCAGAAAGCTTTATTGCCCTGACTGGGTGATAGTGTTGCAGCGGCAGCAACAGACAGGCCCAGTGCTCAGGACCAGGGTGATGGGAACGACACACACAGTCATGACACTCCTCTCTCTCTCCCTCCCTCCCGCAGGTAATCAAGTTGAAGGGGCAGGTTCTGTCCGTGATGTTCCGGTTCCGGTCCAAGGCCCGGGAATGGGTGTGGCTGCGGACCAGCTCCTTCACTTTCCAGAACCCCTTCTCGGAGGAGATCGAATACATCATCTGCACCAACGCCAACGTCAAGTGGGTGCCCCGCCTGCGCAACCTGTGACCCCTGTGTGATGATTGTGTGACTTGTGGGTCTCTAACAAACTGACTGAGTGACTGATACTCTGACACACTGACTGATACTCTGACACACTGACTGACTGAACTGACTGACTAAGTAATTCAATCTGTGTCAATGTTTGTGTGATTATTTGTCATTGAGTGTGTGTGTGTGTGTGTGACCTTGTGTTCTGACCACGGTTTTTCCCAACCTCCCCAACCTGCCCCCACCCCCCTTTGTGGCAGTAGGGCTCCAAGCCAGGACTCCCATACCTCTCTGCCCTCCCCTGGCCTCCAAGTGCCCCCCGCCCTGGGGCAAAGCCCACACAACTGCCCCCACGAGCTCAGCCCGGGGCAGGTGACTCCCAGGTGAGTGGGGTGAGATGCCCCACCCCAGCTTTGCCTGAACTGCCCTCCATAGGCCCCTCCCTTTCTCTTGCTCTCTCTGTGGGTGTGGGTGTGCCCTGGTCAGTGGTGATGGTTGGTCTCCATCTCTCTCTCTCTCTCTCTCTCTCTCTCTCTCTCTCTCTCTCTCTCTCTCTCTCTCTCTCTCTCTGTTTCTCTGTCTCTGTGTGTCCCTGTGTCCCTGTGTGAGGTGGATCTCTGGGTGTCTCTGTGTCCCTGTGTGAGGTGGATCTCTGGGTGTCCCTGTGTGAGGTCGATCTCTGAGTGTCTTGGTGTCCCTGTGTGAGGTGGATCTCTGGGTGTCTCGGTGTCCCTGTGTGAGGTGGATCTCTGGGTGTCCCTGTGTGAGGTCGATCTCTGAGTGTCTTGGTGTCCCTGTGTGAGGTGGATCTCTGGGTGTCCCTGTGTCCCTGTGTGAGGTGGATCTCTGGGTGTCCCTGTGTCTGGGTGTCCTTGTGTGAGGTGGATCTCTGGGTGTCTGGGTGTCCTTGTGTGAGGTGGATCTCTGGGTGTCTGGGTGTCCTTGTGTGAGGTGGATCTCTGGGTGTCTCGGTGTCCTTGTGTGAGGTGGATCTCTGGGTGTCTCGGTGTCCTTGTGTGAGGTGGATCTCTGGGTGTCTCGGTGTCCTTGTGTGAGGTGGATCTCTGGGTGTCTGGGTGTCCCTGTGTGAGGTGTATCTCTGGGTGTCCCTGTGTCCCTGTGTGAGGTGGATCTCTAGGTGTCTTAGGTGGAGGTGACATGGTCCTGTCCCTGAGAAACGCATCAGCTGAACTTGTCTTTCTCTGTCTCTCTCTCAGGCAGCTCCAGCAGCAGCAGCAGGCAGACCTGGAGGACTCAGGGAGGGAGGTGCTGGGGTTTGAGGCAGCCGCTCACAACACACTGCAGCTCCCCCTGGGCCAGGTCAGCACAGACGCACTGACTGACTGACACACTGACTGACATAGTGACCGATGACGCACTGCCAATGCACAGACGCACTGACCCTCTCTCTCTCTCAGGTGCCGGCGGTGACAGCAGCAGGTCCAGAGCACAGTAAACCCCTGGACAAGCCTGACGGGCTGTACCCCCCCGAGAGAGACCCCCGCTACAGGGATGCCTACACAGGTACACACACCTCTCCGTGGGTACACACACCTCTACACAGGTACACACACCTCTCCGTGGGTACACACACCTCTACACAGGTACACACACCTCTCCGTGGGTACACGTCTCTACACAGGTACACACACTGTCTGCACACCTGGGCACTCTGTCTATACACATACACCCCAGCAAATACTGAACATCTCTCTCTCTCGCTCTCTCTCTCTCTCCAGCAGACCAGTCGAAGGCCCTGCCGCCCAGTTCAGCCCCATCTGCCCCGCAGGTTTACCCCCAGGGCAACTACGCTTCAGCCCGGCCTGGCGACCCCTACAGGTACAGGCCTTACCTGTCCCTACCTGTCCCGCCTGTCTCTCTCCTGTCCCACAACTGTGTCTCCTGTCTCTCCTCTTCCTTTGGTGCTGTGTCAGCAGTTCTTCTCCACTCTACTGTTGTGTAGTAATTGTGTGCTGGTCTATGACAGGGCGGTACAGGGGGCCATGGGGCAGCCGTCCTCCGCGGGGCAGATCCTGGCACACATCTCCCGCCAGGCCGGCAACCCTGGCAACAACCCCGGCATCCCCGGCAACAGCAGCCAGGGCTCTGTGGGGGTGGGGCCTGGGGCCTGGGCCGGAGCACGAGCCCCTTTCAACACACAGGTTAGTAGAGCGAACACACAACACACACACTGACACTTAATGTACTGTGCTCTGACAGTGTGCTGTGCTGTGCTCTGACAGTGTGTTGTGCTGTGCTGTGCTGTGCTGTGCTGTGCTGTGCTCTGCTCTGACAGTGCTCTGACAGTGAGCTGTGTGTCCAGCAGGTGGCGTCTCAGTCAGTGAAGGCTCAGTCTCCAGGGTTCGGGCTGCCAGGCTTCCCCGGGGCCCCACCCACCTTCAACACACTGCCCAGCCCGGCCACCGCCACCACCCCCAGCACCGCCACCTTCCCCACGCTTGGCACCCGGGCCCCTGGCCCCACCGGTTTTGGTATGTCTGTGTCTTTCTGTCTCTGTGTGTCCGTCTGTGTCCGTCTCTGTGTGTGTGGCTGTATGTGTCCGTCTCTGTCTGTGTGTGTCCATCTCTGTGTGTCCATCTGTGTGTGTGTCTTTGTCCGTCTGTGTGTGTGTGTGTGTGTATATCTCTGTCTGTTTGTCTGTGTGTCTCTGTCTTTGTGTGTGTCTGTCTGCGTGTCTTTGTATCCTGTAGTTTGTCTGCTGCATCAGTGACTTCAATTCTGCATCTGTGGCCCTATGCCTGTTGTGAAACTAAAGCCCTTTCATTCAGACACTTGTCTAAGTGTCACTCTGCTGTTGTATTTGTTCATACGGACCGTACGGATCAAATTCAGAAGCTTCAAATTCAAATGAGCTTTATTTGCTTGACCAGAGTGTCATTACATTGTGTTACCAGAGTGTTAAATTACGGCAACATTTCAACACAGAGTAATACAATAAAATCATAATAAAAATAAGGATGTGAAAATACACACAAACAAACACGTAATTAAACAATACATAATTCTGAGCAGGATAGCAGGAAGTGTTGTTTGTTGTTTTCCGAATGTTTGGTTTGTATCTTCAGATGCACTTTAAAATAAGATATCTGCAATTAATTTAGAGATCTTCAAACCATTTCACAATATCTGGACTTCATTTAAAGATATCTGAAATACATTTACCGATATCTGCAAATGACTTCCTGTATGTTGCCCAAGATTATCACTTCCTGTTCTCTTGTTCATTCCAATTCAAAACGAGCTTTATTGACATGCCAGGTTCAATTGAGGCAAAGCGCTTACAGGCGCTGTAAAGAAGGAATCCAATCAAATAATGTGATAGAATTGAAAGGGAAAATAAAAGATAACTCTCTCTCTCTTTCTCTCTCTCAGGGGACGGCTGCCAGCCCGGGGCGCAGTTCTCTTCCCGGCCAGCAGATGGCGTGGCAGTGTGGCCGCAGTGGCAGAACCAGCCGCACACACAGGGCCCCAGCGAGACACACCCCCACGCGCAGAGCAGCCAATCGGACATCTTCCCGGCGGTGAGTGAGGGGGCAGGCGGCCAATGAGTGAGATGACAGGGGGAGGGGCTTTCGCTGTATGTGTCCCTGAGCCACTCTCTCTCTCTCTCTCTCTGTGTCTCTGTGTTTGTGTCTGTGACTCTGTCTCTCTTTCTCTCTCACACTCACTCGCTCTCTCTCTGTCTCACTGTCCTGCAGGACATGCTGTCCATGCTGGGTGACCAGGCGTCCAACTTCAACAACGATGAATTTGCGGAGCTGCCCATCTTCACCCCTTTCAATGAGTGAACGAGGGATGACCCCTCCACAAACCTCTGCAATCCCCACCCTCCTGCTCATCCCCTCCTCTTTCTCTCTCTCTCTCAGCATAGTTCTCCCCAGTATGTCTGTGTGTTTATTAGCAGGTGTGTTGTAAATGTGACTGTGTGTGTCTCTGTGAGAGACTGTGTGTGTGTGTGTGTTTCTCTGTGAGAGACTGTGTGTGTGTGTGTGTGTGTGTGTGTGTCTCTGTGAGAGACAGTATGTGTGTGTGGTCCAGGTACACAGTGTTAACTTCTCAGTGTTTGGAGAGATGAAACAACAGCAAAGAGGAGAGAAAGAGAGAGAAAGAGTGGGGTGCAGAGAGAGGTGGGTAGGAGAGGAATGGAAGGATGGATGGAGGGATGGTGTCAGTAAGGTCAGCGTGGTTCTGATGAGCAATGAGGGCACTGACTGTTAGTGCAGCCGACTGTCTTGTCAGCAGAGGGACACATTGACCGGGCTCTGGGACTCTGGGGCTCTGGGTTCTGGGCACTCTGGGACTCTGGGCTCCACTCAAGGACGATGTTTTAATACGAGACGGAAAACATCAACCATGAGAAATTCTCTTATTTTTCTTTTGTGTTAAAATGTTACAATCATTATGTATTTTTATTTTTCTTGCAATCACCTTCAGACTCAGAGGAAGCTGAGAGGGAGAGGGAGAGGGGTTGAGAGGGAGAGAGGCTGAGAGGTAGAGGGAGAGGGAGAGGAGCTGAGAGGGAGAGGAGCTGACGCACTGTGTAGCTTTGATTCTTTATCTGTATGCGTCTGTAAATATGTTCCTGCAGCTGAGAGAGGAGGTGGAACTGTCCAGCTCTCCTTCATCATCATCATCATGGTTTGTGTATTGATCTTTTCTCTTCAGTACTTGTAACACAAGAGCGAGGTTTGCATCCAGTTGTTTGTCTTGAGACTTCACTAACCATAGCGGCACATGCTCTTCAGCAGTGTTCGGTAGTGAAGCAGGGACTGCAGAGACACAGTCCAGTCCAGTCCAGCAGGGTCTCAGCCCTGGTCCTGCAGAGACACAGTCCAGTCCAGTTGAGCTGTGGTGTTTATTTCCAGGGGCCGGGCCGGGCTGTTTGGGCCTCTGGGTTATACGGACTGTGTTTAGCAATACTGTAGGAGCCACGGGGCCCCGTGTCTGTGTGGGTCTGGCTCCTCTCAGCCCTGAGCTGCGGCTGAAACAGGGTTTAATTTCATGTGGTATTATTGTTATTGTTACTATTATTATTTTTAAATGTAAGGTATTCATTTTGGGGGGATGAGGGTCTGTGTGTTTTTTATTCTCCACCCAGGTTACAATCATGTGATATATACCGTATAAATATATATAGAAATATATATGAAAAAGGAGGATGGAAAGTAAGTGTAAAGAAAAAAAAAAGCCTTTTTTTATCTGTTTTTGTAAACTGTTGTAAAGTAAAGCAATACGTTGTGGTTGAAGTGTTCGCCTCAGCATCTCCTGTCTTTCCTTTGGAGTTTTAAAAGGAAAAAAATACAATAATACTGTTTTTACTGTAAACCTGCGTGTCTCTGTTATTGACCCCCGTCTATTGCACATCTATTCAGTTCCATACCAGGGTAAACATTCTCCCAAATGTTCTGCTTTAAATTCTAGTTATTATTAACAGTTAGACAAAGTATTTTCATGTAGTATGCATTGTAGTTATGATGATGATGTGATTAAGATGGTAGGGATCCACACGCAGATGAGTGTGCTCAAGTCCGGATAAACCCAACAGGCTACAGGGGCTGCAGCCCAGGGCCCCGGCCACTAGAGGGCTCGGCGAGCACGGTTGACAATGGAAAAATTGTTAAAGGGGAACTCCACCGAAAATACATATGTTTTCAGGTTATTCTATAAGTAGAAACATATTCTGTGCAGTGAGTTTTTTATGTCCAGCTCCTTCTATGTACCAGAAATCAGAGATGGAAAAATGTGCCGTGACGTCACGGATGTACTAACTGGAGCTGCTGCTGGGAGTCAATGGGGGAAATCAGACAATCATTAAAACAACATTTTTTGCATGTTTGATTGCCCCATCACGCTATTTTCCGAAAGATCCATCGGTGTGTGGTCCTAAAAGGTTTTTTCCACCACCCAGAACTATTACTATTATTTTATATGATTATTTTATCGCTCACCCTGGTGATTAAAAACGCTCTTTGCTTCTGTCAGGAAAATAGAACCAAAGAGGTTGTTTTTTCCGACAACAATATGGATTAGGAATCCAGAGTTGAGGAAGAAAATACAGGGTATATATATATAGTTTATTGACTACAAAGGGGAAATTTAAAACGATATGAGTGTGTGTGTTATAGGTGACGGTTATACGGTTTTAATAAGAAAAGTAACCTAAATTACCATATCAATAGAAAAAGTAAGTTTAAAATAAATTTTAACACGAAAATATTGTTACATAATAGTCTATAATATTACATAAATAATATACTTTAGTTAAACTTGACATCTGAAGATATTTAACCGACTGACTATGGACTTAATAACCATAAATAGTATTAATTATAGTGATAATAATATAATGACACTTTTTTTTTTTTACAGCATTACTCAAATTTATTTTGTTTTAAACATGGTATCTATTTCACTTTTGAATACTGTTTAGTTTCTTGTAGAGCTGTCTGATGTATTGAGCATTTTCTTCATTACCAATTGTAAAACAAACTCAAATATAGCAGATTAAGATTAGTCATATTTGACCAATCTATTTGAATAAAGTTATGCCGTAATCACGTGGGCCCACCTCAGTCACGACTCTTCTCGTTGTGATGCAGCTCTTCTGTCACAATAAGGTGAGGCACCTGTCCGCAGCCGAGCAGGGCGCCCCAGCGTCTGATTGGCTGAGTTGGCCCCTGTGAGGCCCCGCCGCCCGCCCGGCTCTGCGCTCTGCTCTCTGTTCATCTGGTGTTGTTTTTGCCCCTGCAGCTGGCGGCCATGAGCGCCCCCCCCGCACTGGCGCTCCTGCTCCTCGGCATAGCAGCCCGTGAGTTCACCTGCACTGCTCTTATTGTTGTTATTATTATTATTATTATTATTATAACAATACCATAACATGACTGTAGTTCTTCTTCTTGTTGTTCTTGTTTGTTCTTAATTTTATTTATGCTACTTTCATTTACGCTGCTTATCGGTCTCATCAAAGGCAATCCGCTGTACTAAGTTCTTGATGTTTGCTGATTCAGCACAGAACGTATTATATTTTAAAATGCGATTGTATAATAAAAACCATGATTATATATAAGTAATAACACAAATATTAATGATGTGTTATGTATGTGTTATCCAAAGCCACCTACCTATCAACTGAGACATTATACTGGTTGGACAAAAACGTGTAGAAGTTGAAACAATCAATAGTTCTTTATCAGTAATAATTTAGTAGGAAGCCGTATAATCAGCAGCAGTATAATTAAGGTTGTTTAATACTATTAATAATCAATATAATAATAATACAAGTACAGTATAATAATAACACTATTTTACAATATGCATGTACATTTTATATATTTATATTTATACAATATTTACTTTATTGTAACGCTTGGTTGTCCGCCGCATCTGAAGACTATATATGCCAACGATTCCAGTTAAAATGCCTTTCGAAAATGTCCTCATTATGTATACATATATAATGTATATCATATATATATATATATATATATATATATATATATATACACACACACATAATTCATTGTCAGATCCATAAATCCAAAATTGCATAGCCTATAATCGGCTGAAACAATTATGAAATGTCATAATATATTATTTTTATTATTGTATTATATATAAGTATTGTTCCTGAAAAAATAATCGTGGTAATGCTGTAATTTAGTATGCCTAATCATGATCAACAATGCAGACAATTATTCTACAGTTTGTCTATTTTAATTTGACAAATCACAAAATGACACGGCTCTTCTCCCTAGTTCAAAACAGGCGAAAATGGGATTGAGTGTAAAATTAAACCACTTAATAACGATTTATTACACTATAAAATATGTTTGGGTAATAATAATAATAATAATAATAATAATAATAATAATAATAATAATAATAACAGATCTGTGCAAATCCACATTATTGTTTTATTGTTCCGGGTGGAGTTTGTATTAATTAATTACCTAATTGCCTTGATTTGTTTTAAACACGTTATATATAACGTTGCATTAAAAATAAATTAGTTATGAGCATTTTGAAAAAAAACAACGCTAAATCGAGCTGGATATAGGAATGCCACAATAATTGAAATATAAATCTGAAATCGCCGGCGGCTTGAAAATAATGTGGCAGAGAAATGAGCTACGAAATGAAAGAAATTAAAACATGGAATCTTCTGTCCTTTCTTTTTGTTCTTCTTTCTCTGGATATTCCTCTTTTCTTTTCACTCATCGTTTTATTTGTAATCTTAATCCTATTTTTAATTATGCATTTGTTGAATTTGAGTGTATTTTTAACATTTGTTTCGTTTCCCTTTGTATTAATGTATTGTATGTTATTTATCCTGCATTATTTATCCACTGTACTGCATTGTGCCACTGTCTCCCGTCTCGCCCGCAGGCGCAGTGTGCGGTTCGGCGGACCCGGTGCCGCTCGTTTTCGGGGCTGTCGGCGAGAATACAACGCTGTCCTGTCTGCTAGACTCGGTGCCCTCCTCCTTCTCTCACGTCAGCTGGTACCGACAGGACGCCGGGGGTCGTGTGGAGCTCCTGGCATATTTCAGCACGTATGCACTCGCGTACGGCCGGTACTCGGCGACGCTCTCTCCGGACAACAGGAACATGACCCTGACCATGTCCAACCTGAGCCTCAGCGACTCCGGCCACTATTTCTGTGTCGTGCGTGCTGCTCTCCAGTTCTACCCCGGGAGCGCCTCCGCGCTGGTCGTGACAGGTGAGGAAAGCGTCTAAACCCGGTCCCAGAAGTTTGGGGTCGCTGGGATTTTATTTTCATGTTTTTATTTGTCAGTGAGTGTGTCAATGTGTCAGTGTGTCAGGCAGTCAGTCATTGTATCAGTGTGTTAGTCTGTCCGTCAGTCAGTGTGTCAGTCTGTCTGTGTGTCAGTCAGTGTGTCAGGCAGTCAGTCAGTGTATCAGTGTCGTCTAAACCCGGTCCCAGAAGTTTGGGGTCGCTGGGATTTTATTTTCATGTTTTTATTTGTCAGTGAGTGTGTCAATGTGTCAGTGTGTCAGGCAGTCAGTCATTGTATCAGTGTGTTAGTCTGTCCGTCAGTCAGTGTGTCAGTCTGTCTGTGTGTCAGTCAGTGTGTCAGGCAGTCAGTCAGTGTATCAGTGTCGTCTAAACCCGGTCCCAGAAGTTTGGGGTCGCTGGGATTTTATTTTCATGTTTTTATTTGTCAGTGAGTGTGTCAATGTGTCAGTGTGTCAGGCAGTCAGTCATTGTATCAGTGTGTTAGTCTGTCCGTCAGTCAGTGTGTCAGTCTGTCTGTGTGTCAGTCAGTGTGTCAGGCAGTCAGTCAGTGTATCAGTGTGTCAGTCCGTCCATCAGTGTGTCAATCTATCAGTGTGTCAGGCAGTCAGTGTGTCAGGCAGTCTATCAGTGTATCAGTGTCGTCTAAACCCGGTCCCAGAAGTTTGGGGTCGCTGGGATTTTATTTTCATGTTTTTATTTGTCAGTGAGTGTGTCAGTCTGTCTGTGTGTCAGGCAGTCAGTCAGTGTGTCAGACAGTCTGTGTGTCAGACAGTCAGTCTGTGTGTCAGACAGTCAGTCAGTGTATCAGTGTGTCAATCTATCAGTGTGTCAGGCAGTCAGTGTGTCAGTGTGTCAGTGCATCAGTCAGTAAGTCAGTGTGTCAGACAGTCTGTGTGTCAGACAGTAAGTCAGTGTGTCAGTCCGTCCGTCAGTGTGTCAGGCAGTCTGTCAGTGTGTCAGTCAGTCAGTGCATCAGTCAGTGTGTCTGGCAGTCTATCAGTGTATCAGTGTGTCAGTCTGTCAGTCTGTCAGTCTCTCAGTCTCTCAGTCAGTTAGTGTGTCAGTCTGTCTGTGTGTCAGTTAGTCAGTGTGTCAGTCAGGGAATATGTTTTCCTCTATAAAATCCTGTGAATGAAGTTAACGTGAATGTGTGTCAGATCCACAGAGGGCGCCGCGCCTGGAGCTGTTTTCTGTGCAGGAGGAGGAGGAAGAGAGCAGGATGGTGCTGCTGTGTGAGGTGCGAGGCTGGGGGGGGGCAGGCTGGGAGCCCCCTGTCTGGAGCCTGCGGGACCCCAAGGGAGTGGAGAAGGAGGAGGTGGGGGAGTGGGGGTGGTCATTTGACTCGGACAACGAGTTCACCCTCTCCTCTCTCTGGGAACAGCGAGGCCCCGCCCCCTTCGCTTGCCTGATTCACCGAACCAACGGCACTGTAGTCCAGGCAGCGCTGGAGAGCCCAGACCGTCTGCAGGGTAACGACAGCTGCCAGCACACACACTCTGTCCCTGTCCCTCTGTCTCTGTCTCTGTCTCTGTCTCTGTCTCTGTCACAATTCTAATTCAGAATTCAGAAAGGATTCACAGATCCCATCCCTCACTCAGTGTGTTGTTGTGGCAGGCATGTGCCTGCTGTTGCTGTCCCTGGGCGTCTTGGCTGTGGTTCTGCTGGCTCTGGCTCTGGCAGCTCTGTGCCACCGGAGACGACTGGTCCGAAAAGCAGCAGGTCTGGCCCACATTAACCAGCATCATTTAATGAGGATTGGAAGTAGAATAAGAATTGATTAACAGACAGACACACTGACTGACTGACAGACACACTGACAGACACACTGACTGACTGACTGACTGACTGACTTACACACTGACTGTCTGTCTGTCTATTTCTGCTCAGTGTGTAATGGTAGTTTTCTCTGGTTGTGTTACAGACCCCAGTGGACACAGGGAACACCCAGCCCCCCCCTCACGCCACACCACCCCCCCCAAGCGCTCAGTGCAGCACAGTGCGGTAAGAAACCAACACACTGACACACTGACACACACACTTACACAATGATGCACAGACAGTGGGTTCAATCCCAGGTGAGGGACACTGCTGCTGTACAAACCCTGCTATATGAATGGGTGATTGTATGTAAAAATGTGATACAGTGTAACAGTTGTAAATCTCCCTGGATAAGGGCATCTGCAAAGAAATATAATAACCAAACTGCTAATTGGATTAATTAGATAATTAATTGATTACCTGTCTCTCTCTTCCTGTGCACCCCCCTCCTTTCTCTCTCAGACGGAGTACTCCTCTCTCAATCTGTGACGGGTCACATGCCAAATCCAGTCCTGGGAGGTCACCCTCGGTCAGGGATCTAATTGAACTTCATAATTGCTTAATTGGATTAATATTACAGCCTTCAAGTTTAAAGAGCCTTACTGAATTGGACTGGACCTGCAGGAACAGGACTGTGCACCACACACAGACACACAGAGTGGACATTAAATATATCTGGATGGACATTGAGTGGACATTATTTTTATATTACATTTTACTATAATTGAGTTATATGTCATTGTGTTGAGTTTTGGATGAGTGTGAACTGTGCATTGTTTCTGTATCAATGTGTTGAGCTCCTGATTAAACTGTCTTGCCCATGTGAGTCCTGCGTGAATTGGCTATTCTTGTCTATATACATAAATGGGCTTCTTTCTCAAACTGTGTACAATCACTGTTCTCTCTCTGGAAATGGAAATATAAATTGTTTTTTTCATTTGCAGAAAAAATAACAATAACAGCAACGACCCCTGTGGTCTGAGGCTTTGATCAGTGTT